>NW_017308879.1:28344-35037 GCF_000935625.1 Nanorana parkeri | reverse complement strand
CTCCTCTTCCTCTGGTAGCATGCACCACCAGCACCCCATCCCTCCGGGCTCAGGTGGCGAAAAGTGTAGGGACAACCCTGGCTGAGACATCATATCACACTGCACAACCACCAGACCTGTCAGAGCGTTTTAGCAGGCAGGCTAGTCACATGAATGGGCTCTTATAAAATCTGGCCTTGAAAAGCCACGAATGCAGTCATTTAGCTGTGCATGTTATAATGCGTCACAACACATGCTACTTGGCATGTCATTGTTTCCAAAGGGTCTGTTTCACATGTATGCTTTGTGTTGCGGTGCATCATGGAAAATGGTTCAGGTGGGTTTTTTCACCTATCAATGTGCCTATCATCAATGACATGAGCCAGGATTTAGGGCCTATTTACATGAAAGGGCCTATGCATTGAGGTGCAGTAATATGTGTTGCGTTAAGCCAGTCTTGTCATTTAGATGGCTTCCTAATGCTCCAAAACACACAAAAAGGCACGCCTGTGACCTTTTTAGCAATGCAGTGCACCACAACACATGGAAGCCGATAGACAAAATTATGTTCTAAAAGTGTGCATATAATATTGTTCATCAATGGTCTAACCTTGCTTAGTGAAAGAAATATGATTTGTGGGGTTCAGGTAAATGTGAGGTAAGTACTTAATTTAAAACGCGCTGTGGTAAAAATGGATGACCAAAGTTAAAGGATTGATGGGCACTCAGTAAAAGACCTGGGAGACGTAACATAGGTGCCAATGTCTAGCAATACCCCTGGTGAACAGAGAGCTTGATTCTGACAGAAGGACGGTCCCTTTAAATTAAGGACAATTGGAAGCCATGACATAGCTGCAGCCTGCACCCCTTCCATAGACAGCTAATTCACAACTACGTGTTGCATTGGTGTTATGCTTTTATTTATTCAGGTTTCACGGTCTCATTTTACTTTGATAACAATACATTCTTCTTTCCACCTGTAAAGAATCCTACCCCACGCAGTTCGCCCCCATCCTTCACTCTCGACGTAACCCCGCACATTACTGTACACACAGCGCCCTCTAGCGGCAGCCGAACTTGCACATGCGCTGTAGCCCTCCCTCTCACGTCTAACGCTTTGTTCACTGCAGCCAATCAGAAGTGCTTTGCCCAGGTGGGCAGGATTTCAGCGGTGAAATGTAGAGTGACGTCACGTCCGGGGAGGTGTCACCGCTCAGAGTGGAAGAGGGGGAGCCGGGTGTGTGGTTTAAGGCTGCAGGTATGTGACGCGCTGTTAGAGCACAGGTCTCTGTCTGGGGGCTCATTGGGCACGCTGGCAGTTGTAGTACCATGGCTGGAGCGCTACAAGCACTGTATGGGTGACTGTAGTCGCACTGTATGGGTGACTGTAGTCCTGATGGGTTAACACCACTGGTATGTATGTAGTACATGCTTAGCCACCCTTGTGCATTGATCCTTAGTGTGTATCCCTGTTGGAGGAGGCAGGGGGGTTACCCTCACTTCCTATTCTGTATGACAATGTGAAGCTCACTCTCCCAAATAGGGACACCGGAAAAAAATGAGAGGGCTGCCATTACTAATCCTCATGTGAGCATACTAGTTGTCTGAATATTACTCATGACCAGCAGGGTTCAGTAAGACTTGACTATTCCCATCTATAAAATCAGGCTTCTTTATGCTTGTCCCAGGTAAGGGACACACATATTGAAGCAAGAGTGTAAACATGGCAGCCAGGGAATTAGCATTTGCAGAAAAGGTAGCAATGGCAGCCATCTATGTCTCTTCTCTATGTTTCCTTTTTAATGTGTATGTCATCTAAAAACTAATTTTGTAGGGTTAGAACAGCGGTGGGCAAACTCCAGCTGTGCTGAAACTACCAATCCCATCATGCATCTATCTCTGGGATTCATGCCTGTGACTGTGGGAATCTTGCAATGCCTCATGGGACTTGTAGTTCCATAACACCTGATGGGCTGGAGTTTGTCTGCCCCCGATGTGGAGAGTGAATCTGATTGCTTTGTATTTTCTCTTCAAGGTCACACTTCATCATGGGAGAGCCTCAGCAAGTGAGTGCTTTGCCGTTACCGCCGGTGCAGTACATCAAAGAGTTCACTGACGAAAATGTCCGCAAGGGTTTGGTCCCCAAGCCGCCAGCGCCCGTCAAGGACAGCTACATGATGTTTGGTAACCAGTTCCAATGCGATGACATCATCATCCGCCCCCTGGAGAGCCAGGGCATCGAGCGGCTGCACCCTCAGCAGTTCGACCACAAAAAGGAACTGAGGAAACTCAACATGTCCATTCTGGTCAACTTCCTGGACCTACTGGACGTCTTGATACGAAGTCCCGGAAGTATAAAGCGGGAGGAGAAGCTGGAGGATATGAAACTTCTGTTCGTTCACATGCACCACCTCATCAACGAATACCGACCCCACCAAGCCCGCGAGACCCTGAGGGTGATGATGGAGGTGCAGAAGAGACAGCGTCTAGAGACCGCAGAGAGGTTCCAGAAGCATCTCGAGAGGGTGGTAGAGATGATCCAGAACTGTTTGGCCTCGTTACCTGATGATCTGCCCCTGCCTGACAGCGACGTCACTGTTAAGACTGAACGTGTAGAAGAGCCTTGTTCTGACCACAAGGACACGCCCACAGAGGCTACCTGTTCAGCCAGAGAGGCAGCGGTAGACAAAGATGCAGCCATGTGTGTTATCATTGATGAGATGACATAGGGGATATTTCTAATGTTTTCATGTTTCAGGACCTTGGCCAGAGTTTTTGGGTCCCGACAAATATTTGTCACCTCCTCAGATACTCAGGTGTCCACCATACTTCTCTTGAGGACTCCTTAGTGAGGCTACGACGTATGTACTTAGGCAATATGGAAACAATGTTTCAGGGAACCATTGTTCTGCTCTCAGGAATGTATTTCTACCTTTTATTATTGATAAGTTCATTTGCATTCTGTTTGCCAAGAAGTATTTCCTGTTTTCTGTTTGGCATCCAGCGGGAGGTGTCCTTGTCTATAAGTTTGTTAATGTTATTCGGTTCTTATTTGCAGAAGTAAAATGCTTTGCTTTTTGAAATACCACGGCTTGCTTTGTAGTCTTTTGTTTGCAGTTCAGCTACAAGAAGCGTCATGTAAACTGTTCATGAGAGAAATATGTGAGCTGCCATTGTTGATTACTTTCTGAAAATGCAGTTTGTCTGGCTTCAGTACTTTGAGTCACAGGACACCAGTGTGACAGTTTGGTACTGGAGTCGGTATAATGACCAGGCACCAAGCGTTTTCCTAATGGGATCAGAAATGGAATCTATATAGATATTAGGGCTGCAACAACTAATCAACATAATCGATGATTGAAAAAGTTGACAACTTTTTCAATAATCGATTAATTGGCTTCTGATTGGCCCCGTTCTTGGCTCCACACACGCTGCGCGCCACACCTCCTCCCCACCTCCGCCCGCATCCACACGCTGCACCTCCACCCGCCCAAATCCACGATCGGCACAGGGACGCGGGGAGAAGAAGTAAGGAGGAGCAGGTGTGAGGGGATGACGGCTGCCGATAGACAGTCCTGATCTCAGAAACAAGTTGTTGGAAGACTGCTTAGGTAAGCCTGCACCCCCACCCTTATTAATCGGCTAACCGATTTTGAAAATAATCGTTAGCTGCAGCTCTAATAGATATATTATTTTTTTGTAGTCAGTCTACCGATACTTTTTGGTAGATGCTGGTGGTTCAACCACCTACTTGATGGTATGTTGGTGATAGGGCCGCAACTAATGATAAGTTTCATATCCGAATTAGTTGGGTACTTTTTTTTTTTTTTTTTTAATTGGATAAAAAAAAATGTAAATAATTACCATCCTTAATTTAAAATAAAATACACAAATGCAGTTTTACAAACATAATGTTTACTTCAGAATAAATCTACTTGCACAATTTTTTGCAATTGCACTGGAACGCACAGCATTGCTCTACCGGGCGATCACACTGTGGGTGGGAGGTGTGTTTGGGATGCCAATGAAATTAATGACATTACCACGCACCTCCCTCAGCAGCATTTGGTAGGCTGAAAATGACTTTTTTTCCCCACCTTTTTTATAATTTTTATTTAATAATTGTATTGTAAGCACATGGCGCGTTAATAGCTTCAGTCAGGGAATGTCCGCAGCCACTGGCAAGATTCTGCAGACGGCAGCTGAATGTAAATACAGCAGGCAGTGGGTTGGTGTAACCCACTACCTACTATGGCCTGCTATTGGCCATATTAAATTGCAATAGCCAATAGCAGGCTGGCTGTTGCACCTGCCCACTGCTTGCAGTGCCCTCCTTCCAGCATGGAGGACAGAGCTAGGGGATCCAACCGACTAATCGATAATGAGAATAGTTGTCAAGTATTATTATTATCAATTAGTTGGTTGCAGCCCTAGTTGGTGACATTTAACATGACTTTGGATTGCACCAACCATGAGTTATTGTGCGCAGAGAACATGTTCTGCAGGATTCCTGTGATTAGGACTAAGTTGGATGGATTTTAATGTACACCTGTCAAACAATCTGGGCAATTCATACTCATTATAGAAGAAGTTACCCTCCATGACAACCCTAACCTTATATGAGGAGCGTGATCAGGGCCTCTCCTGCTTCCTAAGCTTCCCTTCCGCTAACGGGTGTTTGCATTGGTCGGGTCTTTTCTGCCCGCAGAAAAAAAATGTCGTCTGGCGACGGCAACCCGCCAGTGCAGCAGTGCCGTCCGTCCGTTTTTTTTACAACGGGCGGACAGCAAGTGGTTAAAGAGAAGTATTTTACTTCTCTTTTGGTCTTTTGGACTAATGCTTGCCATCTGCTGACAGCACAGAGCCGTATTGTCAGGATCCACCCCGGCTGCCTGATTGACAGCTGGCTCTGCCTCTATGGAACCACAGCCAGCTGTGCCCGGCCCCTATCCTATCTGTCCCTCCAATGAGCGCTGGAGGATCAGACAGGGGAGGGGGGAATCCCTGCTGGGAGCCGTGACTGACAGTCAACACTCTCTGCAGGAAGAAGAGACCGTGAGCTGAGCAATCGGCACTTACATGATTGGCCAGCCTTCAGTATAGAGCCGCCATGGGACAGCTACAGCATCCTCCGCCAGCTCTAAGGAGTGGGGAGAGTAAAAAAGAAATTAACCCCGCTCTTTGGAGCGGACGTGGGACACTCCTCTTCTTCTTTAATCTCACGTCGTTATATAGTTTACATATCGTGTATCTGAGGCCCTGACTTTTTCAATGAACGAGGAAAGCTCTCCGACTGAGAGGGTTTATTGAGGCAAAAAGTGTCCTATGCTTCAATGATTGTCATTTGCTTAGCTTTGTGCTGTGACATATCTACAGGAGCATTGCCTGCATTATTTGGTCATTCACTGTAATGCAGCACAAGCTCCCCCACCTAGAGAGCATTTAAAGGCTACAGCATTGCGCTAGAGGCGTGGTATTCATGTATGTGGTGCACAATAGGGGCACTGGTGTGTTGTGTTCCCATTCATTCTGAATGCCATTCTAGAGCACCTCAGTGTGTGTGTTGTACTGTGCTACAACACATGGTACCATAATAGCATGCGTGCAGTGAAAATAAAATGCATGCACTATTTTTTACAGCACAACACTGCAACGTAGACTTTTGTGGCACTGTGTGCTGCAGCACAATGCAGGTCCACTGGGAGACGTGCTGGGGTGCCATTCAGTATGCAGGACACTTAGCTTGCAGTGCATTAAGCTGTGCAATAGCGTGTGCTAAACACTTGTATCTAATGTCTTTTAGTACGATGCTGTAGTGTAAACCAGCCCTCAATCATAGGCACATGCTTCCCAACGTCACACAGGACCTGGAATTGAATGTTGTATTGACTTATTTATTGGGAAGATGGCGTGCACTAGTGATGTGCATGGACTTGTTGTAAACACAAGCCTACGCAAAGTCACTGACGCCCCCCTCCCAGCCCAAGCAGTCATGGCAGGGGCATTTCCCACCCTACAGCTACATATTACAAAGGGGCGGAGAATGCCCCTGGTGCAAATGATTGGGCCAGGGGTCGGTGGGGGCGGGTCAGGCACACGTTTCTACATGCTCGGGCGAACTCAGACAAACTTTGCACCAACTAATAGTGGTGCAAAGTTTGCATTTCTACTATGGGCCTGTTTATTTGGAAATAACTTTGTCTTTACTTAAGATAACAAAGTAATACATTATAATAAAATAATGTATTTTGTTTTAGACTTTACTTCTTTTTTTTTACGACAAACAAGGGTTTCTTTTGGTGATATTGTGTTGCAAAAAATATTTACATTTGTAATCAATCTATACACAAAATGTAACTATACACAAAAACAATAACCCTTCTTTAAACAGTTGGGTGTTTTTTTAATAGTGTTGCGCTGAATGAAAAGTATATATGTTGTTCTGTTTAAAATGACACTAAAACTGTGGTTTTGGTACGAAGCATTGTGAAGTTAATTAATCAAAGGCTTTTTTTAATCGGACATAAAAATAAAAACAAGACTAATAAAAAAATATCAAGAGTTAGGAAAATAGAAAGGAACACAAACGTTCAAATGCAGATTGAGGGCTTGTTTCCACCAGCTTGTGTGCTGATCGTACTGCCTTGTGCCCGGAACGCAAGGGATCGCATACGCAAAGTCTCCTTGTGTTCTGGGCGGGAGGGGGGAGGGGGG
>NW_017308879.1:0-23981 GCF_000935625.1 Nanorana parkeri | reverse complement strand
TTTTTTTTTTTTAATTAATTGGATAAAAAAAAATGTAAATAATTACCATCCTTAATTTAAAATAAAATACACAAATGCAGTTTTACAAACATAATGTTTACTTCAGAATAAATCTACTTGCACAATTTTTTGCAATTGCACTGGAACGCACAGCATTGCTCTACCGGGCGATCACACTGTGGGTGGGAGGTGTGTTTGGGATGCCAATGAAATTAATGACATTACCACGCACCTCCCTCAGCAGCATTTGGTAGGCTGAAAATGACTTTTTTTCCCCACCTTTTTTATAATTTTTATTTAATAATTGTATTGTAAGCACATGGCGCGTTAATAGCTTCAGTCAGGGAATGTCCGCAGCCACTGGCAAGATTCTGCAGACGGCAGCTGAATGTAAATACAGCAGGCAGTGGGTTGGTGTAACCCACTACCTACTATGGCCTGCTATTGGCCATATTAAATTGCAATAGCCAATAGCAGGCTGGCTGTTGCACCTGCCCACTGCTTGCAGTGCCCTCCTTCCAGCATGGAGGACAGAGCTAGGGGATCCAACCGACTAATCGATAATGAGAATAGTTGTCAAGTATTATTATTATCAATTAGTTGGTTGCAGCCCTAGTTGGTGACATTTAACATGACTTTGGATTGCACCAACCATGAGTTATTGTGCGCAGAGAACATGTTCTGCAGGATTCCTGTGATTAGGACTAAGTTGGATGGATTTTAATGTACACCTGTCAAACAATCTGGGCAATTCATACTCATTATAGAAGAAGTTACCCTCCATGACAACCCTAACCTTATATGAGGAGCGTGATCAGGGCCTCTCCTGCTTCCTAAGCTTCCCTTCCGCTAACGGGTGTTTGCATTGGTCGGGTCTTTTCTGCCCGCAGAAAAAAAATGTCGTCTGGCGACGGCAACCCGCCAGTGCAGCAGTGCCGTCCGTCCGTTTTTTTTACAACGGGCGGACAGCAAGTGGTTAAAGAGAAGTATTTTACTTCTCTTTTGGTCTTTTGGACTAATGCTTGCCATCTGCTGACAGCACAGAGCCGTATTGTCAGGATCCACCCCGGCTGCCTGATTGACAGCTGGCTCTGCCTCTATGGAACCACAGCCAGCTGTGCCCGGCCCCTATCCTATCTGTCCCTCCAATGAGCGCTGGAGGATCAGACAGGGGAGGGGGGAATCCCTGCTGGGAGCCGTGACTGACAGTCAACACTCTCTGCAGGAAGAAGAGACCGTGAGCTGAGCAATCGGCACTTACATGATTGGCCAGCCTTCAGTATAGAGCCGCCATGGGACAGCTACAGCATCCTCCGCCAGCTCTAAGGAGTGGGGAGAGTAAAAAAGAAATTAACCCCGCTCTTTGGAGCGGACGTGGGACACTCCTCTTCTTCTTTAATCTCACGTCGTTATATAGTTTACATATCGTGTATCTGAGGCCCTGACTTTTTCAATGAACGAGGAAAGCTCTCCGACTGAGAGGGTTTATTGAGGCAAAAAGTGTCCTATGCTTCAATGATTGTCATTTGCTTAGCTTTGTGCTGTGACATATCTACAGGAGCATTGCCTGCATTATTTGGTCATTCACTGTAATGCAGCACAAGCTCCCCCACCTAGAGAGCATTTAAAGGCTACAGCATTGCGCTAGAGGCGTGGTATTCATGTATGTGGTGCACAATAGGGGCACTGGTGTGTTGTGTTCCCATTCATTCTGAATGCCATTCTAGAGCACCTCAGTGTGTGTGTTGTACTGTGCTACAACACATGGTACCATAATAGCATGCGTGCAGTGAAAATAAAATGCATGCACTATTTTTTACAGCACAACACTGCAACGTAGACTTTTGTGGCACTGTGTGCTGCAGCACAATGCAGGTCCACTGGGAGACGTGCTGGGGTGCCATTCAGTATGCAGGACACTTAGCTTGCAGTGCATTAAGCTGTGCAATAGCGTGTGCTAAACACTTGTATCTAATGTCTTTTAGTACGATGCTGTAGTGTAAACCAGCCCTCAATCATAGGCACATGCTTCCCAACGTCACACAGGACCTGGAATTGAATGTTGTATTGACTTATTTATTGGGAAGATGGCGTGCACTAGTGATGTGCATGGACTTGTTGTAAACACAAGCCTACGCAAAGTCACTGACGCCCCCCTCCCAGCCCAAGCAGTCATGGCAGGGGCATTTCCCACCCTACAGCTACATATTACAAAGGGGCGGAGAATGCCCCTGGTGCAAATGATTGGGCCAGGGGTCGGTGGGGGCGGGTCAGGCACACGTTTCTACATGCTCGGGCGAACTCAGACAAACTTTGCACCAACTAATAGTGGTGCAAAGTTTGCATTTCTACTATGGGCCTGTTTATTTGGAAATAACTTTGTCTTTACTTAAGATAACAAAGTAATACATTATAATAAAATAATGTATTTTGTTTTAGACTTTACTTCTTTTTTTTTACGACAAACAAGGGTTTCTTTTGGTGATATTGTGTTGCAAAAAATATTTACATTTGTAATCAATCTATACACAAAATGTAACTATACACAAAAACAATAACCCTTCTTTAAACAGTTGGGTGTTTTTTTAATAGTGTTGCGCTGAATGAAAAGTATATATGTTGTTCTGTTTAAAATGACACTAAAACTGTGGTTTTGGTACGAAGCATTGTGAAGTTAATTAATCAAAGGCTTTTTTTAATCGGACATAAAAATAAAAACAAGACTAATAAAAAAATATCAAGAGTTAGGAAAATAGAAAGGAACACAAACGTTCAAATGCAGATTGAGGGCTTGTTTCCACCAGCTTGTGTGCTGATCGTACTGCCTTGTGCCCGGAACGCAAGGGATCGCATACGCAAAGTCTCCTTGTGTTCTGGGCGGGAGGGGGGAGGGGGGTGGCAGTGCCATTCATGTCAATGGCACTAGAGACACGCCTCCCGCCCACAGTGCGATCGGCCGCACAGGACCGTGTGGTGATAAAATGCCCTGCGTTTCACTGCGGTACGATCGTACCGCACTGGAACGCAAGGCATTGTTTTTTGTCCTGTGTGGCCGATTGCACTGCGGGCAGGGGGGCGGCGTGTCTGCAGTGCAATTGACATTAATGGCACTGCCACGCCCCCTCCCACCCCAGGACGCAAGGTGACTTTGTGTATGCGATCCCTTGCGTTCCGGGCACGGGACAGTGTCATCAGCGCACGGACTGGTGGAAACAAGCCCTGAAGCTCATTACGTTCATCTGCATAAGAATGAAACGGAGTAAATACAAAAGTAACACTGTTCTGTTGTCTGACAGCAGAGACTGTATTTACCCAGCAACTTCCGGCTGTCATTGTGACCACCAGGATTTGCATATGCCAAGAGTGGAGGTGGGTGGGGTGGATTAAGTCCAGAGCTGCAGAAGGACAGACTACACATGCCCCTTCGAACCTCCATAAAGCTTTTTGCCCATGTTTTGCCCAATGTCCACATCTGGTTAAAGGACACAGGCCAGTCTGTCTATAGTCTAGAGCAGCGGTAGACAAACTCTGGCCCTCCAGCTGTGGTGGAACTACAAATCACATGAAGCATAGCAAGATTCTCACAGCCACAGACATGACTCCCGGAGAAAAATGCATCTTGGGATTTGTAGTTTCCCCACAGCTGGAGGGCCAGAGTTTGGCTACCCCTGGTCTAGAGTCACAGATATGGCTCCCAACCAACATCTGAATGCAGAACTAGTTGCAGCACAGGCAAGACACTGTACCTCATCGTAACTAGGTGTACTCAGCCCTGGAACTAGCACTACTTCCAAGATTTGGCAATGGCAAAGTCTCAACAGATAATTGCTGTCCTGGTAGGTTCCCTTTAAACGAGGGGTAAGCATCTCCAGCCCTCCAAGCTGTGCTGTAACAACAAATCCCATTATGCCTCTGCCTCTGGGAGTCATGCCTGTAACTGTCAGTCTTGCAATGCCTCATGGGACTAGTAGTTCCACAACAGTTGGAGTTGCCCACCCCTGCTTTAAAATTTAAATGTGCCACAGAACACTGACAGTACTCCAGATTTAAAGCAGCACTCCAGCGCTGCAACAGTCATGTTTGGCCTTTGACCGAACTACAAGCCCCATCATCTCATTAACGCAAGGTGCAAGCGTGACCAGCTTAGAGCTTTAGCTGGCAGTAAATCACTGTAAGAAGAACTTGTAATCCAGCCAATCACAGAGTTCTGAGCTGCCTGAGATTGTGGCCACAGTGTCAGCAGGTCAGGCTGCAATGCAGGGTGGGAGCTTGTTCATAAGGGTGGCTCCAGGGGACCCTGAAGGGGAGCAGAGTCACTCTATAAGCAGAAGCAGGGGCTAGTGGATTTCACTATGCAAATTGTGGAGAGGTGACAGCAGGAAAACAGAAGGTCATCATCAAACAAGGTGACTGCAGATGTTTGCTGCTGTATGTAATTTTTTCATTTGAGGATTTAATAACAGTGGAACAGATCGATAGATTGGATGCTATGATAATATTATATGGTCCTGCCAATACATAAAAGAAAAAAAAAATGTCACACATAGACTTCGCTGCGAGCAGGGTTCGAACCTGCGCGGGGAGACCCCATTGGATTTCAAGTCCAACGCCTTAACCACTCGGCCATCACAGCTCTCTATGCAAAGCGCTCTGTGACGCTGTACAAGAGCTGACGAACGTCAAACTTCTATCAGATATCTTAATATATTACGGCATCATTATTTCACATGCGTGGAAGATAAAAACATTCATCTGCAATGTAATAACCGATTATTTTCTGTCTCTCGTCTGTATAACTAGTATAAAGTATAGATCCGCATTGTTCATATTGATCTTTGCCGCCCCCTGCTGGTCATCACTTTCAATTGCAGTCAACTCAGATTTATGCTTAACGTCCGGCAATGTGATTAACTCATCAGCTGCCAGAGAACACCAGAGCACATTGTACACTGATCCTGGACACCATTCCAAGTATAAAGTATGAAATGAAAGATTGTGACTTTTAATAACTATGCATTCTGGGTATTTTATAGAATAAGCCAAGATTTGTGATCATTTCTCCAATCAAAATTCTATATCAGGTCAGAAGCCTTTTTTAGCCGTCTATTTAATGTGTTATAGAGCTGACATCATGCTCCCCCTCTAGTTCTATTATCTGACCCAAATATTTTTGTTCCTATTCCTCCCAAATTGCCTTTTTTTAAAGTCAAACCTATATTTCCTCCATACTGGACAAATAACCAGATCCACTTTACAGGAGAGACTAGAGGCAGCAAGTATAGTATACTCCCCATTATCCGGCATCCACAGGGATTGGTAGATTCCGGATAAATGGCGTTTCTGGTTGCTTGAGACTTATTATTAAAAACAGGTCTAACTAGTGGCATACACCATACTATACCATACAATAAACTCTGTATTGGCTTCATATTAATATTGAAATGCAGTCATCAAAAGCAAATTATGACAAATACTCTCACTTAAAACAAATTCAGACGAATAGGCACACGACCAATTCCAGAATAATACATGACGCAGATCAGCAGAACAGTGAGTACAAAGTAGATTAATTTTTTTATTGGTTAGATGAGAGTTCTGGTTAGTTGATTCTGGATAATAAAGAGTTTATTGTACTTACTTTTCCTGCTTGGTGATTGACTTTTCAGGCACTGAACCCTGGAGTATGGGTGAATATGGGGGTTGTCATATGTTTTCCCCTATCTGGAAGGAATTTTGGGTGGGCTAGTGGCAGATTGGGGCCCTGAGTGAGGTAGCGGCTGGTGGGTGAAACCAGAACGCACAGCAGAGAGTAGTTACAGCGGGTTTCATATATATATATATATATATATATGTTATTGATGGTGATGTATTTTTATGTTGAGGTCTATCTTACATGGATTTTAAATTCACAGCTATATATAAAGAGAGTTGGTTGCAACTGAGCTTATAGAAGAATACCATTGTGCAATCTTAAAGGAGAAGTATTGGGAGAGTAAAATGTACTCTGCCCAATACTTAAAGCAGGCACATGACACTGCAGTTGTAACACAACGGCTCTATAGATCAAGAGCTGAGTGATCACAATCTGCTGATCACTCAGTTCACAATCTTCTCCCTGCAGAGAGCGGTGACTGGCAGTCATTCCCCTCGCCCTCCCTGTTCCTCCAGCGCTCATTGGAAGGACAGACAGGGGAGGAGGCAGGTACAGCTGGCTCTGGCTCTAGGGAGAGGCAGAGCGAGCTGTCAATCAGGCAGTGGGGCGGATCCCAACAATATTGTCAGGATCCCAGCCACAGAGTGTTTTTGCGCTGTCAGCATTTAGCGGGCAATCATTGATGTCATTGTTTGCAAGGAGCTGGGTGGGACGTCAGCCAGAGCGTCTAGCCCAGCTCCAAGCAACCAGTGATGTAAGTGAGCTGGATGGGATGCCGGCCAGAGTGTCAGAGGTCGGATCCTAACAATATTGTTGGGTTCTTTCTCAGCTGAATCGAATCACAGCACATTGTAATTTAACATTGTTAAAAATTGCCTTTCTATTTCAATCTGCAGCTGCTGTCATTTTATAAAACTGTCAAAAGATTCAATGCAACGTGACAACCTGGAAGAGTTCTGTACACAATTGGTATAAGAAAAATCCCCAGAAATGTAATTTCCTTTTGGGGGGTTGGTTCACAGAGTTACTCAAATGTCTGCACTAAGATACAAGTCAAATCTTAGGCATCCCCCAAAATGTAAATTTCAGTTTTGGTGAGATACAACTCCCTAAGGATTAACTAATCCTACAGGGATGCCGACACTGCAGCTTTTCCTCAGAACACTGACATTTCAGCAGGTGGTTATAATGAACCCAGACCCTTCCATTCAGGAATCTGTCTGGAAAGGACATGGTGAGCAACAGCTTTTTCTCCAGAACAGAAACAGTTAGACCCCGTTCACATATAGCGACATACCTTTGCAGCGGCCGGGATAGCGCGACTTTCGGGGCGACGTTCCAGCAACGATCCAGCGACGGTAGCGCGACCTTCTCCGTCGGGCTCCATAGAAAAAAAGCAAAATCGCGCAAAATCCGCCGGAAAAAGGGTCCGGTAGAAGCGACTTGCGACCGTGACGAGCGACGCGCGACATGGAGTTAAGACAGCTCAATTGAATAGCATTGGCCGGCGACTTCTCGCGATATCGCGCGGCAAAAATGCACGATATCGCGGTGGAAATCGCGCGACAAGTCGCTACATGTGAACGGGGCCTTAGGGAGCTGCTACAATGTTTGTTAAGATCCTTCCAATGTACATTGATCACCCAGAGAGGATTGAGTAAGTGCTGGTTCGCACCTGGGCGTTTTTCAGCGCTGATCGAAGCGCTGAAAAACGCCCAGCAAGGGAAATCCCATAATTTCCTATGGGCATGGTTCACACCCTGGCGTATGCGCTGAAAAACGCCCTACACCCAAACAAGTACAGGAGCTTCTTTTGGGGCGTTTTTCTGCGCGTATCCATTGGTATTCCCGAGTGTGGCTCAGGGTTAACAAAGCGGTAACCCCGAGCCACACTCGGGAATACAGCGTAGGGCTTACCTTGTCCGCGATCCCCGCTGTGTCCTCCGGCCGCTGCCTTCTTCCGGGTTCCGTCCCTTGTAGGGGGGCGGAATCGGTGGGAAGTTTGAAGAAAAAGAGATAGAAAATAAAAGGCAAAAAAAAAAAAACTACCATACCGCCAGGGAGGTATAAAAACGAGCGTCGAATGCGCGTTTCCCTGAACGAAAAAACGTGCTAAAAAATGCGCAAAAAACGAGCTGAAAAACGAGCTGAAAAAACGCGCCTATAGTACGCCCAGGTGTGAACCCAGCCTTACATTTTAAAACCACCCTGTCACCGATTGCACAAAATGAAACTAAAGGCAGCCTGTAGAAGCATAAGATGTTAACTTGGCTTTCTGGTGGCCCACGTCTTCAAATTTAGCTGTGCTGCAGATCTCTGCCCACCACTGGTAACAGGCACTTCCGGCACACGTGGTTCTGACCGCCAGCATCTGCGTCACTGCTGAGTCCTGCTGGTTTTTTTTATATTGTAAAATTAGCAACAGGGTCTGAACTGTGCCGGCTTACCTATCAAATATTCATATTTGTCACATTATGTTAAATAAAAGTTCTTCTAGGCCCTGGGAGTTAGTCACATGAAGTCTGTCAGCTATTACTTTCCTACTGGCTGACCTCATGCTGATAACACATGCCGTCTCCTGAGTGCACATAACAGTATCACATTTTGTAACAGAGTCCTGTATAGGAGGAATGGGAACAATTACAGGGCTCTGTTTTCAATACTTTTATGTTACTTAGATGCATATTATTAGTATAGTTATCCTTTAAATGATTCCCTCCCTCTGTAACCCCCCTAAGGTCTTAGAATTACCTCTGATAAGTCTGATAAACTGTTGTGCTAATATTGTGTGACAAAAATTGCAACAACCACCATTTTATTCTACAGGGCCTCAGCTTTCAGAAAATATATCATTTTGGAGGAAGCTTTATTCAATTTTTAGGCCTAAAATGTGCATTTAAATCCGTGCAAAAAAAGTCTAACCGCTGCAGAGTAACCAATCTGATGTAGATGCTCCCATGAATGATTACCAATCCTTCTTAAACTGGTAGTAAAACAACTGCCATTTTCAGTAGCTTTTTGCTGAACCTTCAGTTGGTGTCATCGAGCAAACCGCCACCCAATCAAAAGTGCTGATGGGTGTGATGTAGAAGTATAAAAGTGTTTTATGATACGTCAGTAGAACTCTGTTATTGGTAAGTATTCAATCTCTTTCAATATTTCCATAGGGCATGGTTTTTTAGTCTGACAACCAGCATATTATTGAACAGAATGAATTTACGATTTGACCAATCATGACATGAATTATGATGTGACCAATCTGATTTTACAGATGTGTGTTCCCCCAGATTATTTACTAGGGATGCACCGATACCATTTTTTCAAGACCGAGTACGAGTAGCCATACTTTCCCTTAGGTACTCACCGATACCATTTACCAATACTTTTTTTTAGTGACATGTAACAGTTTTTCTAAAACAATAGAGACTAAAGATGTAGAGCTATAGAGGACTACAAATCTCAGCAATACATTGTACAACAATGCAGAATACCACCAGCTGTAGAGGTCTACAAATCCCAGCAATACATTATACAGCAATGCAGAATAATACCATCAGCTAGAGAGGACTACAAATCCCAGCGATACATTATACAGCAATGCCAAATGGCAACCAGCTATAGCCGACTACAAATCCCAGCAATGCATTATACATCATTGTAGAATAATATGAAGCTACACACTCTGTGCTGCTCTAGGCTGCCTCCAGTGGAAGATCTCAGATGGCTGTGTGGGGTCTCAAGAGGGCTGTGCAGGGTCTTGGAGGGCTGTGCAGGCTCTTAGGAGGCTGTGCAGGGTCTATGGTGGGCTGTGCAGATTCTTAGATGGCTGCGCAGGTTCTATGGTGGGCTGTGAGGGGCCTATGGTGGGCTGCGTGGACTCTAAGGTGGGCTGTGCGGGCACTCAGGTGGCTGCACAGGTTCTATGGTGGGCGGTGCGGACTCACAGGTTGGCTATGTGGGATCTATGGTGGGCTGTGCGGGCTCTCAGGTGGGCTATGCGGGTTCTGTGGTGTGCTGTGCGGACTCTCAAGTGGCTGTGCAGGTTCCATGGTGGGCTGTACAGAAGCTCAGGTGGCAGTACAGGTTCTATGGCAGGCTGTGCAGACTCTCAGGTGAGCTGTGCATGTTCTATGGTGGGTTATGCAGACTCTCAGGTGGGCTATGTGGGGTTTATGGAGGACTGTGTGGGCCTGTAGGTGGGCTGTGCAGGTTCTATGGTGGGTTGTGTGGACTCTCAGGTGGCTGTGCAGATTCTATAGTGGGCTGTGCAGACTGTCAGATGGGCTGTGCAGGTTTTATGGTAGGCTGTGCAGACTCTCAGGTGGGCTGTGCAGGTTCTATGGTGGGTTGTGTGGACTCTCATGTGGCCCTGCAGATTCTATAGTGGGCTGTGCAGACTCTCAGGTGGGCTGTGCAGGTTCTATGGTGGGCTGTGTGGACTCTCAGGTGCACTGTGCGGGCTCCCAGGTGACCTATGTGGTGTCTATAGTGGGCTATGCGGACTCTCCAGTGGGCTGTGCAAGTTCTCAGGTGGGCTGGTATCAAGGCATCCCCTCTATTTATGGCAGGGTTGTATTGAAAGTCCATGGCTTTCCAGCCTCCGCTAAATATTGTTTACTTTAGCCATTACAGTAGGCTATACACACAGCGAACTTTGGCAGGTTCTTGATGAACCAGCTCAAATTTGCACAGTGGGTGCTGCTGTCTGCACCCTAAGGGCTTGTTCACACCAAGCGCGGAGCAGATCCGGACCAGAGCAGGTGCAGACCGGATCAAAACTGCGTCCAATGTAATCCTATGGTATTTTGACCTCCAGTTCACATCGCAGCATGCGGATCCAGACCAGATCCAGACCGGATGAAAAAAATGCGGCAAGCCCTATTTTACCTGCTCTGGATCTGGTCTGGAACGCATCAAAAACGCATCTAAAACGCAAAAACGCATCAAAAACGCATGCAAGTGCCTGAAAGTCCATGTTAAACTTAAAAAAAAAAACTTTTTTTTTTCTTTTACCAAAACCGGCCCTAAACGCATCAAAAACGCATCCAAAACGCGTCTAAAACGCGACACAACCCACTACACTGCGTGTGCAGAGACCTGACCGGATCTGGTCTGCATTTGGTGTGAACAAGGCCTTCGCTCAGCATCTCTCGATCAGCTAGGGAGCCAGTTGGAAATTTCTTGGCCGCACAGAGCTTTTTAACAGGCTATTCCTATCCTTGAAAGTTTTAATAGGATTCAGGATGGCCTGCTTCGAGTCCCGAGCTGAACTGTGTTCTTATGTGGGGAGATTCAGTTTGGTTTGGAGAAATGATGATGGCACTGTGTGCAACACAACTCCCCCCTTCTCCCCACTCAGTATGCGGTCATCAGACCTCATTCTCTTCACACATCCCGGGAAAGCTGTTATTAGGACTGATGAGAAATAGGCCGCTCAGCAAAATAATTGAAGAAGATATAGCAGTTCATTATGACTGTTACATTATGATGACATTATCCCATCCCTGCTTGCTCTTTTGCAGCCGCCGTAATTGTACAAGATTATTGATCCTGCAATACAAACACAGAATTAAAGAATCAATGTGCCAAACCTAAGGGACAACTATTCAAGTTAAAAAAAAGTAATGGCGCGTCCCAGCGAAATTTAGATGCTTAACGGTTCATATCCTACTGGCAGCCAGGCTCACTATTGTCAGGAAATGGAAGTGCGTAATCACCCCCTCGATTTGCGAAACCCTTTCCATAGTGAAGCTTCACTATCACCACGAAAAACTTATAGCCTATAAAGAAGGGACATTACCAAAAATTTGAGGAGAAATGGTTCACGTGGATCGGCTGGTCCGACACAGCCATGGCGGATTTGGCTCCGTATAGGGCGGGACTATGTTAGGTCCCATGTGATTACAAGCCCGGATTGTCTGGTCAAGATCGATACACTGATTGGTTTGCGTTGAGCCTTAAATACAAATGCTCACTACTAAAATATTGGTCACTGGTTTATATGCTGCTCACAACAACTATACGATGACTGCTTTTCTTGTATTCCTTTGTTTTGTGTTTTCGTTTTGCTTTTGTAACTGCTTACCTTGTTAAAGAAACTGGAAACAATCTCAATAACAATGTTGGAATATAACATGGGTGCAAAAAATGAAAAAAGGGCCTCAGTCATGAAGGGGTTAAAATGCAGAATTTTGAAGAGATGGAAAATAAAATAGAAAAAAAAAAAGTAATGGGTGAACTCTGTTTATGCAGCACCGAACTCGTTTGTGTGGCTTTAGATAGAATGGAGAAAAATGTCATTTGTCATGTTTTTATTGTTTTCACTTGTCCTCAGTGAAAGATTGTCCTTACTTCCTGCCCTGCTGATTCCGTATCACACCTCGACAAAAGAAAAACAGAGAATCTAAACCTTCATTCATTTCTCTAAATTAAAAAAAGAATTTGTTGGGGTTTCACTTAAAATGTTGTTCCTTTGTCTCTTCCTTCTTCTACTTTCTCTCCTAATGAATTCAGATATAAAATATTGTCACTAGATGGCAGCATTTTATCACTTACAATAAAATGTGAAAAAAGCCAAAGTGCCTCCAAGTGGACCTGAACATGTTCTAAACTTCCCATTGTTATTCCAGTGTTCCCAAAGTTGTCCAATGTGTTTGTAAATCAGACATCTACAGGCCAGCAAAATAACTTTTGTATGCTGAGAACATAATGGACACATTTCTGAAAAAAGAAAAGCATTCAACACTAAGGAGCTAGAACGCAAACCTACAAACTTAAGCTAGCAATACACTGTTCTATTTTCATCCTTTAACCCGCGTGCTGAGCGAAGAAAATATATCAGATTCCTCCATCAACCCTTACCAGCCTGGATGAAGGAATCCCCTGCTGTTTTTACTGTATTCTGACAGCGTCTGGCAGCCGATTTTGATTGGTCAGGAAGCCACGCTGCCTAGCAACAAGTGACGCCAGCTTCCTAGCCAATCAGGAAGTTGGGAGGTGGGTCATGACACGCTGCCCGGCTTCCTGATTGGCAAGGAAGCCGGCTTCACTTGTTGCTAGGCAGCCTGGCTTCCTGACCAATTAGGAAGCCGGATGGCATCTTATGGCTCGCTCATTGGTCAGGAAGCCAGGCAGCCACAAGTGAAGCCGGTGTTCTTTGCTAGAACACCAGCTTCACAGGCAATCAAGTACCGGAAAAAAAACATTGGTACTCGTCAGTGATGTACGGAACCTCTTGCTCCAGATGAGGCATTCCCCACCCCCGCTGGCCAAAGCCCCACCCCCGCTGGCCAAAGCCCCACCCCCAAGCTAGTGTAAAGGATGATGGGAGGAGACAGAGAGGATCCTCCCTGTCCCTCACTTGCTTTTCACTGCTGAGGTGCTCCGTTCATGACAGGTTACACAGCGGGGAGGAATCCCCTGCTGTGTAACCTGTTAGATGCCGATCTGAATGGAGAAAAAGCTGTCAGCTTCAGACGTGAAGCTGACAGCTTTTTCCTCCATAATTCTAGGTGAGGCTCTGCCTCACCTGCCTCCCCTCACCGCACGTCCCTGGTACTTGTACTTGATACTGAAAACCCGGTATCGGTGCATCCCTAAAGGAATGCTATTCATTTCTATGGCCCCTGTTCACACCTGAGCATTTTGTCGCACGTTTTGTTGCACAAAGTTTCCCATTGAAGTCGATGGGACCAAAAAGCGCTGTAATCTGCCAAAAAGTAGCTCATGTACTTTTTCCAGTGACAGGCGTTTTTTTGCTTGCGACAAAATGCTCATGTATGAACAGGGGCCATAGAAATTAATGGGATTCCTTGTCACACTTCACTTTGAGCGAAAAAAAGACCTAGGTGTGAATGGGGACTTATACAGGGGGCGAAAGAGAGACTTGCATTGAAAGCAACGATGTATGCTGCAGAAATAGTAATATATAGCAAGAATTTTTATTACTGATTCCTGTTTCAGATCTATAAAGCCTTTTGTACAAGGGAGTTTGTTTGTGTTAGCAGTCAATAGGAACGCAAAAGCAGCTTCAAGTGTTTTTCCACTTTTGCAGCCAAATTGGGATAACACCTACTTTATATTTGTGACATGTTCCCATTCACATAGTTTAACTTAAAAAAATATTTAAAAATGGCTGTTTACCTTTTTACTTATTTTTTGTTTGTTAAAAAAAATCTTAGTTCATTTTTTCACTTCTATGTAATATTAAGGAGGGGGCTGGGGAGTTATGTTTACCAAATGTTAACCCTGTCTGTACTGTGCTGGCTGTAATTTCAGTTTCTCCTTCTTGAAACTTCTTCACCTAACGCTGCACATTGCTAATGTCCCCATAAACATTCTTTAGGCGATTATGGATTTCCTTAGGTGCGCAACCCTCTTTCACCAGAAATTCAATTACAGCTTGTTGTTTCAGCCGCAGATCCATGGTCCTAATCACTCAATCTGAACAAGAAAAGTATAAATGAGTGGGGAAAGGAACATTTACATTCATATAGTACATGCATATTCACTCTAAGCCCTCATTCACACTGGAATCGGCCCGCATATACAGCTCCGTGCTGCGTGCAGGGCCGTATTGGACAGATCCCGGGAAGGACAGGTGCTGTGTGTGATTAGTACGCAGCCCCCATCTTTCTCTATGGGACTATGCGGCCGTACGCCCCCCTACGCTCACCTCAATTGCAGGTCCGTAGGGGTGCGTGTTTCCTGGCTCGGACGCAGACAGGATCCATCCTGTCAGCTTACGAGTACGCTCACCCTGACCCGCACGGTGAGTGTGAGTCATAGGGGAGCGTACGGCCGCGTCAAGTATACTATACTTGAGGTGAGTATAGGGGAGCGTACGGCCGCGTAGTCCCATAGAGAAGGATGGGGGCTGCATACTAATCACATGCAGCACCTGTCCTTCCTGGGAGCTGCCCGATACAGTCCTGCACGCAGCACGTGGGCCGATTCCAGTGTGAATGAGGGCTAATAGATCTCAAATTACAAACATAGAGGCATTACTTTTTGATTGACCCTCACGTGGTATTGCACCTTTTCTCAGTTTGCCCCTCTCTTTGTCCCTTTTCTCCGAATTGTTATCTATTCTAAGTAACAGAAGCTGCCCTTAGGCCCCATTCCCACTAAGTGATTTCCGCCGCGATATCGCGAGAAGTCGCCAGTCAATGCTATTCAGTGGAGCTGTCTTAGCTCCATGTTGCTCGTCGCCCGTCGCTGTTGCTCCAGCAGGACCCTTTTTCCTGCGGATTTTGCGCAATTTTTCTATTTTTTAATGGAGCCCGGCGGTGAAGGTTGCGCTACCATCGCTGGAACAGTCGCGCTATCCCGGCCACGTGGATCCGCCACTAAAGGTAAGTCGCTCAGTGTGAATGGGGCCGTAGTGTCCTCTGTATAAAATGACCAACTAGAAATGTAAGAAACATTTGTTTTATTCTGATTTTTAGGAATGCTGTGTGAATGGGAACACATCACAAACATATATTAGAGTTTCTCGAATTTGACTGCAATGGCAGAAATACAATCTAAAGAATCTGCGGAATGAACACAGAAGCATCTCAAAGCTGAATGCACCTGCAAGTTGAAAGAATTCTATTATCAGTCTATTATATTATTATTTGGCATATTTACACTCAGTAACCAAAACTTCATATAAACTTTAATATGGTTCAATATTTTTAATCTTCAGCTTTTGTTAAAATAACCATGTTTTTTGGCCATTAATACCCAAGTAATACCCATACCCAACGGAGTGTGGCACCAGGTTGTTATTTTAATAATAGCTGAAGATTAGAAAATATTGAACCATATTAAAGTTTATATGAGGTTTTATTGACTGGATTTAAATATACTTTAAGAAAATAATAGAAGCTAAGTACATTTGTATCATGCAGTAAAGTGAACTTGTTACTTAACACAGAATGGGCAGATTAGGGGCTCACTTTAAAACCACTTTAAAAGGAATTGATTAGAAAACATTATTAAAATTGTGTGTGGGGGGGTGGGGGGTGGGGGGGCGGCACTGTTCCATAGAGATATCTGAGATGAATAAACCTGCAAAGGGGGCTACTAAAGGTGAAGATTGTCATTACCAGTACATCATTTATTAACATCGTCTAACACACCAATACAGATATATGTCCCATTTTAAAGGTCTCTTTAATCATCCGCATAATTATGAGAACCTGCGATCCTATATTCCCAAATGCCTCTTTTTCCTTTCCAAGAATCAAGAGGCAGGGATCGCTTGCTTGTTATGTTTATCTGCTTAAAATGTCATCCTGGGCATCCCAATTTCCTGATAAATTATAATTCCGCCATGTGAAGGGCAGCGTATTGCTTTGTCAGTAGCTGCAGTGCACCCAAGGGCACATTATGACTTGACATGTTTGTAAGCATTTTTTATTGAGATAAAAGGTCAGGGTTGAAACACTTTTTTATACGGGTTCATTTTTACAGTTTTATGTGGCACCATTTTATTTCTGTGAAAATACAACACATCTTAAAGGAACACTACAATGCATTTTTAGCGAAGGTTAAGTGAACCGTGTGATTGTAACATTTGCAAGGAAGTCATTTCTGATGTGGCGTTTACTTGGTTGCTGTTCTTTGTTTTTATGAGTACATTTTATACAAGGATTTGAAGGATGTCTCTCTGGAGACCTATATCATCTGCAGACTATAATGTATGGGGAAAATATTTAAAGGGGCACTTTGCAGGCTCATCCAGGTGCCTTCTGATGCCTTGCATAGCTCCTGGTACCTATGGTGAAAGTATAGACCGGCTCCCCAGGTGCTGGCTCTGGCCACGCCTGCTACTGCCTCATGCACTTTACTATTGGTTGGTTTGGCTTCCCATTACAATGGTGCCCAATAGCATACCACATGAGATAGAAGGGGGAAGAACCACAGCCAGCAGCCAGTAAGGTGATGGTTTTTGGACCATTTGATTCAAGGTCTGCAGGGAATCAGAAGCTGCAAACAGGAACTTGACATTGGCTGCTGTTCATAATAAGTAAGACTTTAAATTAAGAGTGTGACTACAGGTACACTTTAAAGGTTCCCAAAGGCATTACATTTTCTGTCAGAAGATACTGTTCACTGTCAGGGCAAAAACCTGTCTCAATCACTAAGGTGCCCCCAATAATCTTGTGTTTGTCATGTCTTCGTTCCTCCTTCCTCCCATTCCCATGCACATACCGTACAGTATATGTGGATTCTCAGCAAAGAGAGGAATAACAATTCACTCTCTGTATTTGGTATCAGGGTATAATACCTATAGGGGGCCTGGGAATAAATGTCATCAGAATGGGGCCCAGACATCCAGTATTCACAGCACCTGCCATGCAGTGGAAGAACGCTTACTGTCACTGGCAGACTAAATGAAAGTCTGCTGCTAAGACACAGCAGCAAATAAAGAGAGCAAATAAAATGAATAGCATCACACAATGTATTAGATAATCTGACCTTTACATCAAAAGAAAGAGACTCTGCTAACTCTATAACCCATTTACAAGGTTTAAAGCATATTTTCAACCTTTCAGTCAGATTTGAGAAAACAAATTTGATTGCAAAATGTGCTCCTATTCACACAGCATACTGAGAAATAACTTTAAAAAATATTTCTTACCTTTTAGATGTTTTGTTAAAGCGGACAAGATGGCTGATTTTAGTTTTTTCTTAGCCCTTTTACAGTGGCCTGTCCTAATGGAAGGACATAGGACTGAAATTGTATTTCAGTCCTTTTGTTTATCGGATAAGAATCATTAACATACAATGGGCAAAACCCCTCAGACCTCTCATCCCTCAAAGACCGTCCTAACATTTCAAAGAAATACCATAATCCAAGTAAAAGCAATTTAATCTGCAAGAAGCATTTTTTTTTTAGCTTTTGCTATGTGAATGGGAACATGGAACAAATATAAAATAGGTGTTATCCCAATTTGGCTGTGAAAGCGGAAATACACTTTGAGAAGCCAAGAAACCCTAACCCAATTAAAAGCAATTTAATTAAGAAGCATTCTTAATTTTTTTTTTTTAGCTTATGCTATGTGAATGGGAACATGTAACAAAGCAAAATAGGTGTTATCTCAATTTGGCTGCGAAAGTGGAAATACACTTTAAGAAGCCAAGAAACCCTAACCCAATTAAACTCAATTTAATTAAGAGGTATCTTTAATTTTTTTCAGCTTATGCTATGTGAATGGGAACATGTAAAAAAATATAAAATAGGTGTTATCCCAATTTAGCTGCGAAAGTGGAAATACACTTTTAACCTTCCTTTTTAGGAATGTTATATCTGAAGTGCCATCGGGTCTTTTTTAGGAATTTACTTATATTAGAAAGATAGCAATTACCTAAAAACAATTAGCAAAACTGTTGAATTTACAGAGCTCTTTATTTTTCAGCTTCGTCAAAGTATTACAAAAAACATGCTATATGACTTTATTGTTTATAGTACAGAGACATGTAGCAGTAGATAAGGGGCCTGAGACATCATGTAGTAATGGGCCCCATGATTGCTCATGGCAGACCTGGGCAGTACCACTAAACAGGAAGCAGATATTTTTGCTGTAATGAGTACATATCTCCCCAAATTGATAAGATTATTTAAATTGTCTAAAAATGGCAAAAAATCTATATTTTGTTTTGTTGTGACCCATTTTGTAGCTGCGAGAGACATTGGCATATAATTGCTTGTTTCATGGAGTTAATCTATTAAGAATTGAACCAACAGTGTAATTTCATTTTAAAATTTACACTTCCCGAGGGCTGAGCATGGATTATAAATAAGCTTTACTGGCTCTGACAAACCATGTCCTCGTTTGGTTTACGCTGAAGCTTTCGTAAATAGGTTTGTTTAGGAAGGCCTCTAAAGTCTCAACAAAATGAGCAGCACTCAGAATCAGAGTAGTGCAGTGTTAAATTAAGCTTCTCGAGTAGAGCTGCTGCTGGAGTCCAGATTTATAAGTTACTGTACACTGAGTGGTTGTTAAGTCAATTATTTTTGCAGCATTTAACCAGCTCAGTTGTACTAATGCTTAGGGAGCTTTATGATGGGAGAAATGTCATTATGTCTGTAAAGCTTTCTCGCACAGGGCGCCTAAAGGCCTAAGGCCGGCCCTGATGACCATTGAAATTCATCGACTTTTAAGACAAGAGGACCATTGCTGGGGAACGGGCAAGACCTGAGACTGCTAATTTCTATAACTTGTCATCTGTTATCAGTTTCATTGTTTTGTGTGTGTGTATAATTCACTGTTACCATATCGGAAGGTTTAAATATTATATATACTGTAGGTAGATATATAAAATCAGGTTTCTTGGGGTCATTGCAAATTATTTTTTTTTAAAAGAACAGTGCCAGGCAATCAGAGAGCTAATCGAGGTCTGACCATTAAATTAAGAGTTTAAGTGCCAAACACTAGACTGACAAAGCTGGTAACTCCTCACCAGGGATGAGATCAGGTTCGAATCTGGTTCAAACCCGACCTTTGGTCCAAACACAGACAGAGCTCTTCCCGAACATGGAAAGAAGCTCCTTCCCTGCCATCCAATGAGCTGAGGGAGGGGAATTCCCTGCCAACAGCTTGGCATATGCAAAGGGGTGGGGTGCAGTGATGTCATTGACCTTATATGGCTACATGGCTATGACATTTACCTAATATGGCGGTATGAGTTAGATGACATCAGCACAAGCATCCTGCCCCTTTCTTTATGGTCAGGTGCAGGGCGGGGAATGCCTCAACAGTGATCGCTGAGTGTTTGTAAATAATTGAGGATAAAGTATGTTTACTGTGTCCCCAATTAGAAATGAATGGGAAGTTATCTACATCACTTCCTGTTCATTCATGATTGTGGACATGGTAAACATACTATCTCCACAAGTTATGAATGAACAGGAACACTCAGTATAGAGGCTTCCTGTTCATTTATAACAGGGGATGCAGAAAAAGAGATTGAGGACTCTGTGCCTTGAATCTCTTTTTCTATTTTAAAAGGAAAATATCAGGGGTCTGTTTAAACTCCTAATATTTCTCCAAAGCCCCCAACAGTAAAGTAAAAAAAATTAAATAATTCATAAAAATAAAGAGTTAAAAATAAAATATTTGTAAAAATGTTAAAACGTTAGAAAAAAACGTTTTGGTTTCTGCATGACATTTTTTTAAATTTTCGTTTCGTTTCAGTTTTGAAAATTTATTTTCTGTGCACTTCTAGCAAAAATATATTGGCATTTTAGTCGACTAACTAAAACTAGACTAAAATGTTAGGGAGAAATTATTTGGGAAGAGATCCAGTCAGAACTAATCTCTTTGGACTTCCAGTTCCTGCTCCATCCTGAATGGACAGCTAATAGGTAATATGTGCAGTGGCATTAAAGCCAATAAGGTTTTTCATTTTAATATTTTAGAGTTGCACTTCTGTTTGAAAGAATGAAGAATGTCATATGCAAGTTGTTATAAAAATCAATACATACAGTATCTAATGACTGGTGCTTTGTTGAAAATACTCAATATTATTGTTTCTTTATAAGACTTGGTTTAATCTAATATTTTAAAAAATACATGTTATAGATTAAAGGAGGTAAATCTGTGTCTGTATTGCCTGTTAAAACCTTAATACCACAAGTAACAACAGGTTACCAGATGTTTACTCCAGGAGTATATAATGAGATTGGAAATGCTAGAGAAATTCTTAAATTACTCTTTAACTATACCCACTAGATTTTAGTCGACTAAATCTACTGTAGATTTGGTCACTAAAATCTTATGATATTTAGCCGACTAAAACTAGACTAAAACTAAAACAATTCAGATGACTAAAATATAACTAAAACTAATTAGTATTTTAGTCAAAAGACTATGACTAAAACTACATCGAAATTTGCTGTCAAAATTAACACTGGTCTCGCCATGTCCAAAAAAAATAAAGTTTGCCTTTAGATACACCATACATACACAACAATGAGGACATACTGGATTGCACTGGCAGTCAGGATGGCAGTGTGAACCTTTTATTTTAAACAGGAGCATGATGATTACAGTCAGCAGCATGCATGATATTGTATGTAGTAGCTGTGTACCACACCAGGCACGACCTAGGCCACAGCTTAAGTTGGCTGTGCAGAAATTTGTGGGAACATTTAAAACGTTATAGAAATTCTCATCATTCACCCATCTATCCAAAACCAAACAAAAGTTTTGGCTGGAGTTGACCTTTAATGATCTGTAGCTTGCCATCTTGTGACTAATATAGGGTACTGCAGGTACATAGTGAATACCAAACTACACAGACCACAAGGCACCTATTTACTGTCAGTTTTGCTTGCTCAGGCTTCGGGCAAAAATGCAGGCTCCTTTATTTTTCACGACAGGTCCAACTTAAAGATGTTGACTCTTGGCCTCTTTTATGGCTGTAAAAAAAGAAAAGCTGAGACTCAGCACCCATGGGCATCCATTATGCAGCCCCGCTATGGCTCCTACAAGGCTTTAAGGCTTAGGTGATTGAGGATAATGATTGGGTAGTTGGCTCTTGCTTGCACAGCTGTTTCCGGAATCACTTTCAACAATGCAGAGCCTGAAGGCTTATAGGTGAGGCTCCACTGACACTTTATACTGATGCAACCATAAAAAGATGTGGGTTATGCCTCCCTTAGTGATTATTTGCTTGCTGCTTTGTAGAGGATTTCTGTTTTCGGGTTCTGTGAGTTGTATAAAATAGATAGTCATCCTCACTTATTTGAACATTTGAAAGGAATTATCCCATGGCAACTTTTCTGGTGAACTTCATACCTACTGCTTGAGTAGATCTTGTACATTGGTAGCGATCTTATGTATAGCATTGGCATATTTTATAAGACTAGGCATATATGGCCAGTAGAAATGAGCCTGTGCTTAGTTCAAACCCAGTTCGCTTGAATTTGTCCAATCTTTCTCATATCCGTGACTGCCACCACCCCCTCCCAACCCAATAAGTTGCAGTGGGGGCATTCCCTGCCCCTTTGTGACGTATAGCTGTGGGATAGGGAATGCGTCCCCCCCTGCAACTGATTGGGTCAGGAGGAGGGGTGGCAGCCTCAGTATTGAGACTGGGTTTATACCAAACCCAGCCGCATCACTAATGGCCATAGGTCTTCCTGAGCATAAGGTGTGGGGCCAGTTTGTGGCACCAGGAGCCATGGAGTCTGGTCATGTGATTCATGGATGGATTGAAATGGCTCATTGGGCAGGATAGAAATATAGGAACTGCCACTGCTGACCTGTGTTTATTAAATGTAGAATCATTAGATAGTGAGACAAGGATAAGAATGATATGCCTGCATCCTGCACCTTCTAATACAGGTCAGCAACTCCAATTTTTCAATCCTGTAATTTACAATTTACAGTGGCCCTGTGATTAAATACGAAAGTAAAAAATAGACACCCTATAAAGAAGAGCTATGATACGTACTTGCCTGTCCTGCCACAGATATATTAATATTTTCATAGTGTGGGTGCAGGTGCACTTTATATGAATTCCTCCCAGGGGTTTTTCCTTGTTACACTGTATATGCCGCCACACTATGATAAGCGTGATATTGGATCAGATTAATGGAAATCTGTCATGAGAGAAAAAGCACAGCAAGATCATGTTGTCATATGCAATTAACATGATTAAAGCATGCTAAAGTTAATTAATAGAAGAGTGCAAAACAATTTCCTGTGTGTGTCGTCACACAAAACGTAACTGCAAAATGACTGATTGCATGACATACATGACATATTACGCACTGGCCTTTCTTAAAGGAATCCCACAGAAATAACAGAACTTCTATGGCTAACCACTTCCTGAAAATGCATGTAGCCTGGCTGTCTCTGGCTGTTATCATTTCTCAACCACTGAAGCACACAGTTAGTGTGGTCAGATGATGTCGGAACGTCTTATCTGTATACTTGTGCTGAGTCAATGACTCATAAACCTTTGAAGCCATTAAATCAGCATGATGGCCGGGCAGCTTGAATTTTCAGAAGGGTATCAAAAAGCAACTCCTGTATTTGTCTTGTTGTAAGTTTGTTGTCAAGAGAATTGCTGTGTTCTTTATCAGTATGTTGGCTTGTGATGTCCGTACTGAGAGCAAATGCTGATGACACCCATGCTGGTGACATTAAATCTGACCCAAACCATTTACATGACCCTAACAAAACCTGAGGTAATGTGTGCCTTTGTTCTGCCTTGGGAGGGCTTTCGATCCTACCTTCTCTCCTTAGCAGATCAGTCATAACATTAAAGCCGGCCATCTATAGATTTTCTGCAGATTTTCTATGGTCACATGGAAAGAGTGCAACAGATCCCTGGCTGTAAAAATACCTGAACAATCTGATTGGATGCAGACATTGTTCAGGTATTTTGAGAGCCAGCTGGGCCGACTAGCAAGATACTGAAGCTTGGCCCAGCGGGAGATTCCTCCATCCACACAGTTTAGCATAGATGGAGGAATCTGTTCCACTTTTTCCATCTGACCATAGAAAGTCTGCAGATAATCTATAGGCCAGCTTTAGACCACTGAGAGGTGAAGTGAATAACATTGATTACCTCATGACAAGGGCATTGTATATGGCTCCTGTTGGTCAAATAACCTCCAACAACTAAATTCAATAATAACTCATTAATGAATGACACGACACAGGTCTTGGATTTTTAGTGGCCACAGCAGCCATTTTTATTATTTAGTGCCAAAGGCAAATTTAACCATTGTAACAAATTGTAACAAACTAACTGACCGCGGGAGTTAAGGTTCTTGACGTGATATCCATCACCAAAAATACCCAGTATCTGCCCACACGGCCCCCAGCCGCACAACACCGCCTCGGAGACTTGTAATCTTACATCACATACTAAGTAACTAGTGATGGACCCGTTAAGACAGGGATGCCATACCAAAGATGGCTCCCCACTATCACTTAAACCTCAAGCAAATATGTTGCACCTCAAGGACTCTAATACCCTGCCCGGCTGCAGTGACAAGACAACACGATAAAACAGAAAGGAAAAAGGACAAAGTAGAAATAAGAGAAACACAAGGCAACAAATCAAATATGACCAATGGGGCGGGAGGGTGGGAAGCTGCTTCCACGCTGATGACCCCACCGAGACTGACCTTTTCCTTCCCAAGGGGCCACCTATCCTCCTCCTCCTCCTCCCGGGACCCTGACCAATCAGGTAAGTGACACCACCCAAAATCCCTTAAGATAATAATTTAACCCTAGCTAAACCCTGTTGGCCTCTTCAAGACCCTGTCATGTTGGCCCTACACAGACGCCTCCGTCTGCTGTTCCTGGCCTGACTTTAT
>NW_017308878.1:100522-128415 GCF_000935625.1 Nanorana parkeri | reverse complement strand
TTGGTACGGTCCCGGGCCCCCCCTGTACAATTGGTACGTTCCGTAGGTGCAGGAAGGTTTTTTTTTTATTTTTTTCTCAAAGCGCGGAGCTAGGCATGCAGGAGAGGAGCACAACTGCTGGACTGTAAAGGTGAGTATTTTTTAAAGCAGCTGCAGAGTGAGGGGGGTGTTTTCAGCGACACACTCTAAGGTGGGGGAGAGGGGGGAGCTGTTTTTAGAGACACATCACTGTGGGCAGGGGAGAGGGGCGTGGCTGCGGTGCCATTGATTTTAAAGCACCGCCATGCCCCCTCCAACCCCAGAACACGAGGGGGAGTTTTGTGAGCGATTGTGGTGCATTCCAGCAGCTACCGCTCTGGAACGCACCGCAATTGGTGTGAACAAGCCCTAAGGGACAGAGAGCAGGGGCAGTACTGCTGGACAATTGACAGGCACAGCCCAGCAGAGCAATTAATTACCAAGGCAGCATGTAGCATACAAGACTTCCCAGGTGTCTGCTGGCTAAGAGAGCCAGCAGACACCTGGGAAGTCTTATCACAGCACCATACAGCAACAAGGCCAGCACAATGCTTGAACTTCAAGCCCCATGACCTGACCAGCTGACTGCAGATGTCTCCCTACCTCTGTCCCCTCCTCGATCTCCTCTGTGTCCCCGATTTCCGTCCGCCACGATCTCACCTCCAAACCACGCCCACTCCTCTTCTTAACCAATCCAGAGAAGGCAGCAGGAGTGAAACCCCACCCATTCGGCTGTCTCCGCCTACCATGCCCGGGGTTTTGGAGACTGAGTGTTACTCCCCATCAGCTCGTCCACTCCAGTCCCCTGGTATAAAAGTATAGCGTGCGCATCTATGCCGTGACCCGGGAGGATTGTAAGACCTGCTCCTCAACGGCCCCCCTCTGTCGCGGGCCCCATAGCGCCCGCATGGGTCGCTATGGCGATAGTTCCGCCACTGCCCCAAACCATATATTTTCTAAAAGCGCAGGCGCGGTAGAATAAAAAGATGGTGATACTAAATTTGTAGGCCCTGCAATAATTGCGCAAATGTTTCTCAAATTAATATTAAACCGATAAAAATACACAATTCAATTGTTAAAACACACCAAAATCAGTATCCGTGCACAAAAATAGATATTTTTTGACTAAATCTAAAAGATAAAACTGTATTGAGTTAATAAATAACAAATATTAGCAAATTTGTAATTGCGCCTTTTTGCGAAAAGGTAAAAAAATGAAGGTATGCAAAACTGTAAATAATCGACTTATGTAAAAAATTGTTTTGGTGTTTGTGTTGTGATAAAATGATACAGGCGTATATTTAATTGCAACACAAGGTATCACAACGCACGGCAATGCGTCACAAAGCTTTGCCATGCGCTGCCACAGTTAATTTAATGTTGTTTTTTTAATAAAGAAAAAAAATAAATAAAAAAGATCATGCACTGCGATGCGTTCTAACAACGCACTGCAGCGCATGTGCATGGTGTGCACCACAATATGTGTGTGTTATGTGGGGGGAGAGAGGGGTTGTGCTTTGTTTTATTCGTTTTTTTTACACATTTTTTTATTTTTATTTTTTTATAATTTTATTTTGTTTTACATTTGTTTTATTTTTTTTACATTTTTTTTCCGTCATCTCACGGTTGGCTCCGGCCACTTGCAGGCAGAGACAGATCAGCGTCCCCTGGTTAGCAGCTAACCACGGACGCTGATGTGTCATTACACTGAGAACCCAAACGCGCATATTCGATACGCCTAGGTGTGAACAGAGCACAAACAGAGAGATCGTTAAATATGAATGATATTTACCGATCCCCCGCTACAGCTGTTAATTTGAAGGGGACTGTCCGGGGAACAGTTCTAAAGCGTCCATGAGCTTATAGTAGAACTGTAAATGCCAGGTCCGTACGGTATACTGAGCTGGCCAGCCAGAAGCACTTTTGTACCTCCGTATGCCGTACGTCCTTGGCAGCGAAAGGGTTAAATGTTTACTGTCAGAAGCTCTCTTCAGCAGTGATCGTCTGCAACACAACTTGCCCCACCCTCCCTCGTCGCGGCTATCCTTTTTTGGGGGTATTGTCGCCCACATATGTGGGTGGACAGTGTTAATGTTATATTGGACTGGTGATGAGTATGGCTCCAGTCTGGGTGACTGAGCTACTTTATGTTAAAAGTTATAACTGGTTTTAAAAGTTCATTTGTTTATATATTAGTGTTGTTGAATTTAAATAAAGAATTAATATTTTGCTTTTAACCCCAAAAAATTGTTGAAGAACCTAATTGACATAAGAATGTTGTAGAGAGCGCAGCACACAGCGGACATTGTTAGGGCCACAGAGAAGAATAGGAAAGATTGTAAGGGCCACGCTGATTCGACCTTCAGGCCTTGTTCACACCAAACGCGTTCCAGGAGCAGAGCAGTTACAGAACGGATCAAAACTGCGTCCAATGTATTCCAATTTTGGGCTCTAGTTCACACCGCAGCGTTCAGTTCCAGAGCATGTAAAAAAAACTGCAGCAAGTCCTATTTTACCTGCTCTGGAACGCATGCAAACGCACTGGAACGCACTGAAAGCTCATTTTAAACGAAAAAAACAAAGATTTTTTTTTTAACAAAAACGGCCTGGAATGCATCAAAAATGCGGCAAAAACGTGCCAAAAACGCGGCACAACCCCCTGCACTGCGTGTGCAGAAACTCATGCAGATCTGTCTTGATTTGGTGTGAACAAGGCCTTACTCTCTGAGGAACGCTGATTTTGTAATTTTGTCATGTCTGGGTTGTTGTACTTTGTACCTGTTTATCCTCATTCAGTGGTCAGCGGTCACATGAAGCCGTGTTCTCTTCAGTGTTGGTAAACAAAGAACGCCGAGCACAAGTGCCAGTTAAATCCACCAAATCTCGTATTTACTCATTTATTTTGTATGTTAAAGTTAATCTACGGGCAAAAAAAAAAATACTCATGTGATAAAGTATTTTACTGTGTTTTATTAGTGTGTATTTAAATGTTTTTTCATTTTTTTTCCGTCTACAGATTGCCTAGAAAATAAGACAAAAATAAAGTTTGTTCTGGAAAAGAAAAATATGTATTACTTTGTTTTGCAAAAAGTATTTTATTTTCTAGGCAATCTGTAAACAAAAAAAAGATGTTAAAAAAATTAAAAAACACACTTTATGTATGCGAATGTAAAAATTAAAAGGAGAATTATGGAGTCAGGGATTTTCCCCATAGTTCTCCTAAGGGTAACGGGAGGACACAAACTAGCGTCCTCCCGTCACCCAAAGCTCAGTATACCAGTCAGCGCTGGAGGATCGGAGAGGTGAGGGGGGGGAATCCCTGCAGGGAGCCGTGACAGTCACGGCTCTCTGCAGGTACAGGATCGAGAAGTGAGCGAGCGACGGCATGTGTTCGCTCACTTCCCGATCTATGGAGCCGATGTCTGACAGTTTCATTGTCACACTTCGGCTCGAACTAAGAGGCTGAGTGATTTTCACTCACCTCATAGTTCTCCTTTAAATACACACTATGAGGGTTATTCACAAAGCTAGCCGAAGGATCAGCCGTAGCTCTGCCTGATTCCTCGGCTCGCTTCGACTGCCGGGGCCCTTCGGTTCAGTAGAACCGAAGGGCTGCTGTACGTGCTATTCACTATAGTCCGTACAGCTCCCGAAGCTGGCTGAGTGACTCAGCCGAGCCAAAGGCATATGCTTCGGCTCCACTGAGCATAAGTGAAACCCAAAGCAGGCCGAACGGCCTGACAGCTGGGCGGAGTCAGACGTGATCTCACGGCTGGCTCCGCCCAGTTGCAATGACAGATCAGTATCCCCAGGTTACCTGAATTGTCAATAAACAATGACAACTTGGCGGAGCCAGCCGTGACGGCTGCCCAGTTGTTATTCATTGGCGGGGACCTGCTAGAATACTCCAGCAGGTCCCACTTAATAGGAAACAGTTGGGCGGGGGTAGCTGTCACTACTAGCTCTGCCCAATTTTTTTTTATTCTTTTTGTTTTTTCAATAATCTTTGATTTTTTTAAACATTTATAACTTATTTACTTATGTAAACATTTAAAAACATTAAAATACACATTTTATGTATGAGAATGTAAAAATGAAATACCCACTTCGTGTTTGTGAACATACAAAAATTAAATACACACTTTATGTATGTGAATTTAAAAAAATAAAACACACACTATACACTTTATTATTACGATTATTACAGATTATTATGACCACCCCACCAGTACTTCGTTGGGCCACGAGATGACTTCGTTGGGCCACGAGATGACTCCACGAGATGTTGAAAGGTGATGCGAGGAATCTGACACTGCACTGTTGCCCTTCTGTTGTCTTGTACCAGTCTTGCCACTCTCTGTTCTGCCCTAACATTGACTAGTCGCTGACGGCCACAATTCGCACGTTCAGACCCAGATTTTCGGCTGACAGTCCAGTCTTTAAACACTTTAACAATGAGCCCCTCGAACATTCATCCCACGTTTTAAAGGCTGTAAAATCGCGTCGTTTTCCCGTATCTTCAGAAATAAATCACTTCTACTGTCCTGGTAAACAACCTGCTTCCCTATTTATAATGGTCTGGCCCCCTAGCAACTTCAGCGCAAAACTAAAGCTAATTTGCCTACAAACGTCAGGTGGTCATAATAATCTGGCCACTCAGTGTATATATATATATATATATATATATATATATGTGAATGTAAAAAAAAGAATGAAAATACACACTTTATGTTTGTGAATGTAAAAAATTAAAATACACACTTTTACTTCAAGAAATGACAACATTATCGCAGAATAACCAGGACCTTAGGAGAAAACAATTGCCGTGCTTTGTAAGGGGTGTACAGGTGTGAGAGCTGAAGAGACACAGAAAAAGGAACATGCACTATTTTTATTATTTTTCATTGAATTTTGTTTATTTTTTGAAGGCAGAACACCCCAAGGTACTGCATTTGTGTTGTGGCGCGATGCAGTGCAGCTTTGTTGCCCGGTTAAGACCTAGTGTCTTATTTCGTGCAAAAAAAAAAATAAGACACTGTCTTATTTTCGGGGAAACACGGTAGTACTGTGCACATTGTTACAGGTACGTGCTGTAGATGCATCGGGGTGCCTTTCAAAATGAACGATACCCCGCTACATTGCTCCATGTATGGTGCGGTATTATGTGTTCTCTGCAACGGTGTGAATAGACCCTAATAGTACTCCAAGGTGCGCGGCAACACACGCCCTGTGAACGGGCTCTTCAAGTTTTAATACAGATCTAGTGTCCATTTTGATTTATCTCAGCACATCCTGGCGTACATGGGCACAAAATTCCAATCCTTGAACTGATGACATTTTAAAAAGTTAATCATTTGGTGTGGCCTGTCAATTTTTAATGCGGTGTCTGTGTTTATAAACACCAGCAGCTGACCAAGAACAGATCTCTTTGGTCGGTTCGCAGTATCCGCACAGAGCAAACATGAAATAATACAGTGTTCGGCTCACTTCACTTCTGATCGGTCATTCACTCGGCTGCCCTCGGCAGCATAGTGAATAGACCCCATAGCAGTGGAGACGAATTGGTTTGCTATGGGCAGCAAGAACACTTAGCTGTAATGCGGCCACTGACACCTCCGGGCGGCGCGGACATTGTCACCATGCCTCATTATGGCACGGTTGCAAGGCCCTCTACGTCCCGCTGAAGGTCATTGTTGTGGGATGTCATGCACCCAACTCTCCGGGCATGTAGCGGCGAGACTCGGTGACATCCTCTGTGCGTAAGTAAATGTTATTATTATTTATTAATTTACTTTTTTTAAATTCTTTTTTAATTAAAGTGTATGGGACTCTCACCTAAGCAGACCTTCCATTTTCATCAAAGAGGAACTTTACCTTTATAGTTAAAATGACAACAAATGCACCTTTAGAAATGTTTAGTGATGACAATCTACAAACACATACCGTATTTTGCGCTCTATAAGGCGCACCGGACCATTGGACGCAGTGGTTCTGTGTTCTGTGACAGCTGTAGTCAGTCACAACTGAGACGGTCTCAGTAATCACACAGAGCAGACAAAGCAGAGGAGGAGGGGCCCCCGAAAACCACGGCGGGGGGGGGCGGACACGATCGCCGCCGCTGCTCGATTTTAATACAAGTGATCTAATAATGAGCAGCGGCTCCCACTGTACATTCAGCTCAGCTTGTCCGGAGCAGGGCTGAATGTACAAAAAAACTACTCGCCCGACGCCTGAAACTGCATGTCCCGGGCGTCGGGCGATAGGGATTCGCTCCATAAGACGCACACACATTTTCCCCCGCCTTTTGGGGGGAAAAAAGTGCGTCTTATGGAGCGAAAACTACGGTACTAATAGATAATAATAATTATTATTATTATACGATTTATATAGCGCCAACAGTAGCGCAGGGTTTTTATTCTTTGCATATCTTATTTTCATTTTCCTCATTATTTTTCTCAAGGTGGCCATTTTTACTAAGGGCAGCTTAATATATCTCCCTTTACTTCCTGGAACTCTGGCACATGTAACTAGGACATGTGATCATTCACATAATCTCAGGTGAGGGAAATGCCTTTCCCGTTGATCTCATGAGATTACAGATGAGATTTCCCAGCAATGCTCTGCTGATGTAACCTTCCCAAGATGCAACGCTTTAGCATGGGCTACATCAGTCATGCCTAAGAGGACCAGGAAGTGGAAAAGCAGTCATTGTAAGTCAAAGGAAAATATGTTCATTTAACTAATGAATGTGAGATTATTTCATATCAGCATGCAGAGCTGTATGTTGATGTAATTTTTAGTGAAAGGGGTAAAGGTCCACTTTAAACATCCATTTTAACCATGTAAGGACAATAGGACATACCTGTAGAGCTGTCTGATCACTTCTGCCAGCCTAAACCCCCCTCAACTGCACTCCACAGTCTAGGGCTCCTATGGGGGGCCCTAGACCACGGAACAAGGTGTCAGGCTGGCGTGCAGGAGCAGATCAGGGGACATTCATTCCCTGATCTGCTCTGTCATCAGTGAAACAGGAAGTGAAGTTCTTTCAGCACTTCCTGCTTTAAAGTTGTTGGCTGATCAGCTGCTGAGGAGGGCAGGGGAGACTTTAACTACTTGCTGTCCAGGGCAATATCTTGCTATTTGCTCATGCAATTTCTGGCTAGAAAACAGCTTAAAACCCCCAAACAATGATATATTTTCTGAAATCAAAGGCCTTGTAAAATAAAAAATGCTAGTTGAAATGTTTTATGTTGCACGAAATTTGCGCAAATGTTTATCAAACCAGTATTTTTAGGATAAAATCCACTAAAATAAAATTGAGTGCACAGAAACAGAATATAATGCCCAATTTTTTGGTAAGATATAAAAGGCGGGATCACGTTGGCTTAATAGATACCAAACATGTCAAGCTTTAAAATTGCGTGCATCCGTGAAACCGCAAAAAAAACCCAAACGCAACCCCAAAATTTCCCATAGGCAATGTTTTAAAAACTTTTACCGCTCATCAGTTTAGTGACGTTTGTGGCTATATGTAACATGTGTGGCACAATTTCCGTTTTTGTGCGTAGACGCACCCAACGCATGTTTGTGATTCTATGTGCATGTACGTGGGGGGCGGGGGACTTTAAAAAAATGTTTTTGCTTTTTTTTTTTTTACACTTAACGTTATTGCTATCACATAAGGGGCTAACAAGCCTCCTATGTAATAGCAAATAGGGTGTGACAGGTCCTCCTTATGGAGACGTCAGGAGTCTTTCAGACCTCTAACATTACCTAGGGACCACAAAGAAGCTGATGAAACAAAAATCTGCTTCCCCAACTTCTTCTCCTCGCACTAAGAGCTGGAGAATGAAAACAGTGACACCAGAAGTGATGTAATATACATCACTTGCGGGTCCAGTGATCGGAGGAGAGATCAGCGGCTAGAAGCTTGCTGAACTCCCTCCAATCGATGCAGGAAGACCCGCCTTGCTGGTTCTGGGCCCGCACGAGGGAACACTCCGCTGATCAGTATACACGATTCATCGGCTGTATAGATGCCGGATCATATGTATGTGAACAGTCATCACCAGCTGTTTACAACGGTACCAAGAACACGGTTGCAGCAGCCGTGTCCTTGGTATAACCGCTTCAAGGGGCCACCCGTTTGAAGTGGTTAAGTGTCTAACAGGGAGACCCCTGACGTCTCCATATGGAAAACCTAACAACCGCCAATGTTATCATATAGGGGCTTGCATCTCCCTTGTAATAGCAGTGAAGTTAAAGAGACACTAAACTCATTGCTCGGCTGTGATCGGGAGCTGTACGGGCTATTGTGAATAGCCCGTACAGCACCCCCTCGGTTCTCCTGAACCGAAGGTGTCCTGGGGCCGAAGCCAGCCGAAGGATCGGCCGAAGCTACGTTTCGGCTCAAGCGATGCAGATGTTGGATCGACTGAGTCGAAGTCCTTCTGCACTTCGGCTCAGCAGAACATGTAGAGCATGTCCGGCTGACCGAGGCAGCCGATGTACAGCTGATTTCAGCCGATGTACAGCTGAAATGAGCCATACTGAGCCATAGTGAATAGCCCAACATTGTTTGACTCACTTCACTATGGCTCAGTTATTTACTCGGCTGCCTTCAGCAGCTTAGTGAACAACTCTGTTAGATTTTAACATGTGTGTGAAAGATTGTGCTGGTTGAAAGCAAAACATTTGTCATTTTATTCGGATCTTCTTTTATGATCGCCTTAGTGATTGCACAAAGCAGGGGTTATATCTATTTCAAACCATAGCATGCTATACTGGCTTTGGGACCAGGAGTCAAGAACCTCATTTCTGCCAAGATACAACGGTGCCTCATGAAATAAAATATTACCTTGCCCCCATGGGACGCACAATCCTGCTTAAAGGCACTTTGGGATAACATTTTAAATATTGCCTTTGGCAATACTTCAGCTGAACATGTTGCAGTATTAGTTCTTTTAACGTGAATGTAATTGGGCCTATTATCCCTTCCATAAAAAAAGCGTATGTTGCCTCTATACAAAATAACTGCCACCCGTATTGCACAGGCACTTAATATTAGCACGTAAATGCACATAATTTACTATCTACTTCAAGCAGCTCCACATCTTGGAGAATACATCTGCAAAACAAAAATCGGCAACATCGGTTCTATTTATTGTTAAATGACAATAAATTATGTGCCAGGCGGCACCTGCTTTGTGTAAAATAGTCAATGAGTAATGGCGGTGTCACAGTGTAAAGGTTTCAACATACATTTGCAAAGTGTGCTGCTGTACATTAGCGACCTGCATAGGAATACATAAATCTGGAGTCAGCCTCAAACCACAGAACGAAGCCTACATTATAAATTGTTTTCTATTGCGGTTTTCTTTAAAGTCAACTCGTTAGCTTGATATTTACAGAGCTGTTTTGTGGCCTCAAGAAGTATTCAGCTTATACTGTGACTATTGTTATTAAGAAACACACAATTAGGGCCCATGCACACAGGTACCTGGGGCCCCACAATGTCACATTTGGGTGTATTTGCCTGTGCTGGAGCCACAGATGCTGCATACAGTTGTCCATTAAAAACAATGGATGTACGTGACCCTCTCTCTCTATTTCACTTTCTATCTTCTTTCTTCCCTTCTTTCTCTCTCCCCCCCTCTTTTTCTACTCTCTCTCTCTTTCTCTTTTTCTCTCTCTCTCTTTCTTTCCCACTCTCTTTCTCTCTTCTTCTGCTGATTGACAGCAGGCAGTGGGCGGGTGCAATAGCCAGCCTGATATTGCAATTTAAAATATCCAATAGCAGGCTGGCTATTGTTTCCAGCTGCAGATTGGAGACTTGACACCGGTGATAGAACACCGCCGGAAGAGGAGGAACGGGGCAGAAGAGAACGGGGTGGCCAGAGAAGGAGGAACGGGGTGGCCAGAGAAGGAGGAACACGGCGAGCAAAGGAGGAACAGGCAGCAGCGGAGGTACGAGGGGGAGCAGTGGGGGAATGCAGTGACAGTCTCTCCTCCCTGCTTGTGCCGGGTGCATTGGTCTGTGTTCCCAATGCCTCTGCCGATACCGGCGGGGAGGGCAGCGGGGATTAAGAGGAACACCGACCTCTGCAGCCAGCACCAGTGGGGAGGAGATGTCTCTCTCAGTCTCTCTCTCTCCCCCTCTCTCTCTCTCAATAACTGTTGAGATAACATATCACTTACACAGGTATTGGGTTGTTTACAATGTATTGGCCGACTTGTAGACCTGTGTGGTGAGAAGGAGTAAACACAGGTTTTGTGTACACAATATTCAAACATACAGAGAGACCTCCACCGCGCTCAGTCCACATCACATTTCCACTGCTTGGGCTCTTTCAAAGTGCCGGCCAGAGAACCATCCATGTTCCACAGCAAAGACAATCCAAAAAACAGCTGCACACAGCCAATCTTCACTCAGCACTTCTTTATTTGTAAAATCTGGTCAACTCCAAACTTGTGATTCCCACCAGATAGTCGCTCACCTCTAACGTATTTCACTCAATTGGGCTAATTAAGCGTGTTTGGGTGAAACACATTAGAGGTGAGCGACCATCAGATGGGGATTACAAGTCTGGAGTTGTCTGAATTTTACAAATAAAGAAGCGATGGGTGAAGGTTTTTTTGGATTGACAATTTTTGTGTAGTACAGCAAAGCAGGATGTAGAATGTGAGACTATAGCTGCCCCAATTTACATATATAAGGTACAAATTATACAAAGAAACAAGGTTTTTGAAACATTAACATATATTTTCTTTCATGTCCCCAGCTCCCCATTATCTCCCCCTTCATGTGGATTACACCGCTCCCACTCATTGGCTGCTGCCCGGCTGGATAATACTTCATGCTGTGCCCGGAACAAGGTGAGGGGAGCAGTGTGAAGCATGTAGGGCCCAGGACAGGAGGAAGAGGTCCCCGGGACTGACATTAGCGGTCACCGGGATAATAAATATCCTGGTAATCAGCGGTTACCAGGGGCCCCTTCCTCCTGTCCTGGGCCCCCTCCAAGTGGCGGAACTCCAGGGCCTGGTTGCAGCCGCGACCTCTGCGACCCTGGTAATTCCGCCACTGCTGTACCCCCATGGGCAGAGTGTGACTCTGTCATATTGTGGGATAGCCAATGAGAGACACTGTAGTGTATGTACAGTACAGCAGCCAATCACTGGGTTTCTCTCAGCCAGTGGTGCATGCTGGGATAGAGTACATATAATGGTGGGAACTGGGTTGTGCTCAGACTAGTCGGGACCAGCCATGGATTAGGGCTGGCTGCTGTTCTGCCTAATTACCTAATTACCTAATTACCTATTAACCTAATTACTAAACTCTTATGTGTCCTAGGGGTCTTTGTAGATTAGAGAGCCTACTGACATCCACAAAAGATCATGGGAGGACAAGTGATAAGTGCAGCAAATATTTAAGAGTCCTAGTATATAGAATAAACATGTCCAAACAAATGTTGACTACTCTCCCTAACTACTGGCTTCTTTCCTCTAATCCATATTGTAAAACCAATGTTAATGATTAGTTATTGCACAAATCATGTCTCTTTGCTATCTACACTCATTACAAGGTATAGGAAAATATACTGGCTTGCTCGAAGCAAGTATGGAAATGTTTTCAAAGCTCTTTTAAGTTCACTAAGTTCACTGTCCATCAATATAAAATATTTATAGTTACTATATTAGTAAATTAAAAATGAATAATATTTACTACTATAATAGTTTTTTTTTTTCATTTAATATTACATTACTGTATAATAAAAACTAAAAGAAGCCTACATAAGAGCAATACCCCCATCTCAATGGCCTTGTTAATACTTGGCAGGCTAAAATCAGACTATTCAGCTTATAAACGACCACTATACAGTATGTCAGTTCACCATAATGACCAGGGCTTGAAAAATCTGCTTGTGCTCTCGTCTGTGACGAGAGGACGCCGGAGCCGGACGAGTAGCTTCCCGGCCGGCCGTTGTAATAAAACGGCCGGCCGGGAGCTTCTTGTATGGCGGTTTACATTCAAGCGATCAGGCGTCTCTAGAGATGCCGAATCGCTTGTATTAGCTGTATTAGCTGTGGTTTTAGCCCCCCATTCCTTTGATCTCCTCTCCGGTCCCCGAATACAGGAAATTATGTATATTACATCACTTCCTGCATTCAGCTGTCATTCCCAGCTACAGAAGCTGGTGAAGCAGATATCTGCTTCATCACATTCTTTGGGGCCCTAGGTGACATTAGCGGTCTTGGAGATCTCTGATGTCTCCATAAAGAGGACCTATCATATAAAGTGGCTATCACATGGGGAGCTTCTTAGCCCCCTGTGTGATGGCACTAAAGTTAAGTGTAAAAAAAAAAAAAAGGAATAATAAAAAAATTAAAGAAGCATAACATAAAAAAAAAACACTATTTTTTTAAAGTCCCCTGCCCCCCACATACACATGCAAACATGCGTTGTGTGTGCCTACGTGCAAAAACGACAATTGCACCTATTGTGCTGCACATGTTATATATCACCGCGAAGGTGTGAGCAATGATTCTAGGGCAATTAATCACCGATAAACCTGATGAGCAGTAAAAGCGTTTAATGCGTCGCCTATGAACAGTATGTGGTGTGGTCGTTATTTTTTGCGATTTTGCGTGCGCGTAATTTTAAGGCTTGACATGTTTGGTGTCTATTTACTGGACGTGACCCCGACTTTTATATTTTACCAAAAATATGGGTAAAAATAAATGTTTTAGAACGTATGGAAAAAAAAAATTTCTCTCGAAATTTACAGTACTTTTTTCATTATATAGTAAAAAATTTAAAAAAACCCAGTGGTGATTATATACCTCCAAAAGAAAGCTCTATCTGTCCCCAAAAATGTTAACATAAATAGCAAGGCTATAGTCCGGTCATGCTGACTGGTGAAATTTGTGACTGACTGGTGAGACACATTAGTGTCTGCAGTCCAATCCAGTGCCATCTGCAAAAATAGTGCTCGCAGTATTTTTGCGGATTGCACTGGACAGGAACGCAGGCACTAATGTGCAGGCGATCGCACTGTGGGCGAGGGGCCTGCCTGAGGTGCCTGGCTGCGGTGCCATTGACTTCAATGCACCGCCAAGCCCCCTCCCGCCCCTAAATGCAGATGTTTTTTCGTTGGTAGATCTCATTGAGCTCGTCATTTGAAATGTAGATCTCCAGATGAAAAATTGTGGGTGCCCCTGCTCTAGAGGCAGGGCAAATAAGCTAGTAGAGTGATTCAGAGAGTACATGGTTTTAAATGTACTCTGCTTGGGTTTTACTGGTCCTTGTGTGAAGGGCCACTAAAACCCAGCAGCACTACAAAGCAGAAAGCAGAACCTGAGTATATTATGAGCGAATATGGCTGTGTGAAATTTCCTTGCTACTAAATATTCCACGGTCAACTGTTAGTGGTATTATAACAAAGTGGAAGCAACTGGGAACAACAGCAACTCAGCCACGAAGTGGTGGGCCACGTAAAATGGCAGAGCGGGGTCAGCGCAAGCTGAAGTGCACAGTGCGCAGAAGTCGCCAACTGTCTGCAGAGTCAATAGCCAGATGCCGTGGTGTAAAGCACGCCGCCACTGGACTCTAGAGAAGGGGAGACGTTTTCTCTGAAGTGACGAATCACGCTTCTCTGTCTGGCAATCTGACAGACGTGTCTGGGTTTGTTGGTTGCCAGGAGAACGGTACTTGCCTGACTACATTGTGTAGGTGTAAAGTTTGGTGGAGGGGGAATTATGGTGTGGTCAAGACATTTTGGACAATTTCATGCTTCCAACTTTGTGGGAACAGTTTGAGGATGGCCCCTTCCTGTTCCAACATGACTGCGCACCAGTGCACAAAGCAAGGTCCATAAAGACATGGATGAGCGAGTTTGGGGTGGAGGAACTTGACTGGCCTGCACAGAGTCCTGAATTCAAACCGATAGAACACTTTTGGGATGAAATAGAGCGGAGACTGTAAGCCAGGCCTTCTCGTCCAACATCCGTACCTGACCTCATAAATGGGCTTCTGGAAGAATGGTCCAACATTCGCATAGACACACTCCTAAACCTAGTGGACGCCTTCCCATAAGAGTTGAAGCTGTTATAGCTGCAAAGGGTGGGCCGACTCCATATTGAACCCTACGGGCTAAGACTGGGATGCCATTAAAGCTTACAAGGATTTTTTTAAAACTTTATACAATTATTTATATTTTGGTGATCTTTTGGACATGAAACTCTTTGATTGGTAAGTCATTGATGACAGTTTCTGGCTGAAGAACCAGTGACTATTGGAGCAGAACAGTTTCCTAATTCCTGTCCTTAAATGCCCATCAAAGGTCATGCTTTCAGGATTTCCTTTTGCCAAGGTGAACATGTCTATTTCACTGAGTCATTAATTATCTCAACCAATAGTACTGGTGTACATGATCAAAACATGACCTTTTCTTTGAGGCAAAATGGATGGCATTCAGCTGTTCTTCATTTGGAGGGATTGTCCTTTTTTTTGGAAGCAAATTCCCTTATCCCTTATCTCTTCCTTTGTTGGTCTGATGTATAGACCAGCGTTTTTCAACCTTCAGCCACGACACCCTTTAAATGTATGCAAAATGTAGAGCCACCCCAGTTTAAATTGTAAAAACTGTAAATGGAAAAATAAAAAAATGACCTTAGGTCCCTTCAAAATCTATAACAGACCCTTATTCCAGGAAGGGGCCTGGTATGGATTTGAAGGGGGGCCCTACAAAAAAAGTGTGTTTTCCTACTTTACATCAGAACCCCTCCTTCACATCAAAGTCTACCTTTACATCAGGAGCCCTCCTTTATATTAGGAGCCCTTCCTTTCACATCAGATCCCCCCCACTCTCACACTAGGAACCCCTCTCTATATTGGACACCCTTCTTCACATCAGAGTCTCCTACTTTCACATCTCTCCCCCCCCCCTCACACACACACACATATAAGGAGCCCTCTTTACATCAGAGGCATGACACTTTGTAACAATTTCAAGGCACCCCTGAGGAAGCCAGAAGGCACCCTGGTTAAGAAAGGCCGGTGCAGGCTTCTATAAAAAAAAAGTATAATTCAATAGGCAAAAGTGTTATACTTCAGTGAGATTTTAATGCAATCTCTAACTTATTGCATTTGGTATTTTGCAAAGCCAGTATAAAGGAAACATAGTGGTGAAAAAATATAGTTGTGTGTTTAGCCATTTACCTTTGTCATTGGGGACATGACAGCGGGTTTTTCTTTGCCTACATGCTTTCTGCTAAAATGTGCCCCCCTTTCTCATCTCCGAAGAATCTCACAAGGTTTTGTGGTTTGAAAATAGGAACACTTTTAGGAACGGAGCAGTATGTTGAGTCCATGCTGCTTGACAAGGGCACCCCCTTTTGCAAGACTCTACACTTCAAAACAATAGGAGCATGTTATCTATTTCTCTAAACAGGACAACTAGTGTGGTAAATTGGTTTCATTCTCTTAATTAATGGCTTGGTTGTGTTGGAACAAGAGTACAGTACCAAAAATTGTGGCATTCATTAGTGAAAGTGTACATGAGAATTTAGTGATTGGGTTCAATATACGTTAATTAACTCTATGGAAGCCATCTGTAGGATAAAAACTAATTTATTTAACACTTTCTGAGTCCTTAATTTGGAATAAGAATCCAAATCAGGAGTTTCAGCTTCTCTCACTGCATGCTTGTTCCAGTTTGATGATTTAGGCCCCTTTCACACTGAGCGATTTATCGCGCGGTAATTCCCGCGATATCGCGGCTATTTACCGAGCGATATCGCTCTCCAATGCTTGGCAATGGGGCAAAGGGTCCTGCTGTCGCGGGTCGTGCGTTGCTACAGCAGGACTCTTTTTGGAGCGGATTTTGCCGCGATTCTAGCTTGCTCAATGCAAGCATTTGCGCGATATCGCGCGACAAATCGCGCAATATCGCGCAAAATGCAAATCGCGCAACTAACGCGCGATTTGTGAATCGCGCAGTGTGAATGGGGCCTTAGGCTGCCAGACAACCAACCTTTTCAATGGGCAGTAGCAGTGGTCACCCACCAATTACTCTCATCATTAAGTTGAATCACTCAATGGTCTCTTATGTTATTTGGACATTGATAACCCCCCAAACCCTGCTAATCTGTTGGAGGTTTTTTTAACATATAAGAATGTACCTAAATCCCCTGTCACAAGAGCTCTAGGAGTGCTTTTTCTGGTAGCGGCGACTCATGGTTTGAAACTGCTTTTCATTCTCTTTACAGGCCCAATCAGTCAGTCTTGTGTTTGCCCCTTGCGTGAATTCCTGAATTCTGATGGACCTTCTAGGGAACCTGTGATGGGCCCTTTCAACACTCAGTGGGTAGGTTCCACGTCATCAGTGGGCACTCTAGTCTGGACCCACCATACTACTGAACAGAAGAAAGACCTGAGACCCAGCATGTCATGTGACCAGACTTTTACATAAGTATTTGGGGCTTTTAGATTAAAATATAAAACATATAGATTAAAAATATAGATTAGTTAGAGGAGGAACAGTCCATAGGTCTTTTGTTACTTTAAAAGAGCTTTATATTTTTTATTTTATTTTAATATTCCAAATAATTAATTGACCTTCTTAGCCTTCAGTACGGCACATGGCAGAAACTGGTGGTTAAATGTCATATAATGATGAAAATGCTGACTCAGATAGAATTTATCAGTAATGCATACAGGTTAAGGTTATACAGCGTGCATTGGAGACTGTGTGACACCAAGACAGAATAAATGGACAAGCAGTTATTCCCCGATTTATCAGCAAAGCTGTAAAGAAGTTCCTTTATCTCATCTCTCTTAGATTAGAAAGAAGCTGGGAGAAAATCAGTCTTTATGACTAAATACGGACTTTGACCCAAACAAGTCTGTTGGCTTTAACCTTTGGTCGCTGTCATAAATATATGCGCTGCGTGGCAGTAATTTCTTTCTTAGCAGGAAAAGAACAAAAAACATCTCACTTAGTCATGCAAAGTGCTCATTTACCTGTGAAAACAAATGCATGTCACTTGGGGATATATACGAGACAAGTTACACAGTAAACATCTGTCAAGACATTCGCTAAGGTTGTTCTATGGTATGCCAAAGATGCTCACAAATTCTAATACTGGGCAACCCAATTAGCCTTTGGCACAGTCTTCCTGACCTTTACCAGATTTGGCTTTAGATACGTCTGAGACTTTCTTTAACAATGGAAGCAGAACAATAAAGTCATGACGAATAGAAGAATTGAACATTTGGCCAGAGCTATGATACTAATTATTATATTGCTTCTCTGACGGCCTGTGTCTCCTACCATCACACTCTTTAGCATTTGACCCATATCCACTGCTGTGTCTTGTAGTGATGTAGGGGTTGGAGGATGGAACCACAGTGTGAAGTGGGGGATAGAGGCACCCAACACTCCTAGAAGTGTCAAATGCTGAAGAGTCTCATGAAGACTGCAACACTAAAACAGTTTGATGGTAGCAGACATGGACCACCATGGAGAGATGAGTCTAATAACTCTTCTATTGCCTCGAACTGACAAGGACGACTAACAGGGTTGATGTAAAGCAAAGCTGACATTGGCCTGGCCAATCTATCCTGCATAAACAATGCTTACCTTAAAGGGGTTCTAAACCCTCCGTTTTTTTGCCTATATCTACTGCTGGCAAGCAGTAGATATAGGCAAAAAGTGTAAAAAAAAAAAAAACTTTAACATCGGTTTAAACTTACCCCGTTATCGCCGCGCGCTCCCGCCCGAGAAACCGAAATTGCTTGGGCGGCCGCAAGGCATGTTGTGGCAGGCGTATGCGCAGTTCACATTCTCCGCCGGGAGACGAGCAGAGACGCAAGGTAAGTCTATGGACGCGTGCACCCGCATGCAGACACCATGAGATCAGAAGTGCCAGCAAGCACAGAGGAGTCAGCGCTGGATCGGAGAGCCGCCGCACCGCTGGAGGGACAGATGAAAACATCAGGAAAGAAGAGGAAGATCGGATTAAGAAACCTAATTTAAGGTAAGTGCTGACATTAACATTGGGGGGAGGGGAAACATTTTTTGACTTTAATGTCACTTTAAATGAAAAGACAAGGTCAGTTGTTCCAGAGATATGGGCAGCTGAAATTATGTGCAAATTTCAACATTTCCTTTAAAAGTCAAGTATGTACCACCCACGTTTCTATACTGGTAACTTAGACTTTTAATCATATTAAAGGATCAATAGGGAGGCAAGAGGGATCAAATCAAGCTATTACTTAGTGGATACCAACTGTGCATAATACATTTCCCATCATATTTTGTCTATATGTCCTACCTGTATCTATCACAAATATTATAAACATCACTATTAAGAAACATCAAAACTGTCCCTGCTGCCGTGTGAGCTTACAGTGTGATATCCCTACCTAGCCATACCTCCATATTGACACTCCACTGCTTCTTAGGCAGTGGTTAGTTAATGGGTACGTCTGTTATAATATAAAGCAGCTGATCTGATGGATACATTATTTATACACAAGGTGTTACTGTATATGTTACTGAAGAAAGGGAATATCTCTCCCCTGACTTATTTGGTTCCCTTTTTTTTAAGCTCCAGTCTTCATTGTGCAGCCTTCCTTGTGCCAGACAGCCTCTGCCTGAAACCTTCAGAAATCCTTTGATTCATTCTGCTGCATGTATACCTTGATCTTCAATGAATAGCCCATCTAGCCTGATAGGCTGATAGTAGAATTCAGTCAGAGGCTGTGTGGCACCATGGCGGCCACATGGTGAAGATCATGAGGTCATCAATGTTGTAGATAACTATATCCTCTTTATATCTTATAGTCAAAGTGCTAGAAGATGGTGGATAGAGAAGGATAAAACACACATTTGTCCTTTAAACAGAACAAGGCTTGCAGTGTCAGCACAGACCAGTGCTACAACCACTTTTTGGTTTAGAGCAATGGTGGTCAACCTTACTGATATCGGGGCCCTTAAGTGCGGCCCCTGACATCGCAAAAGGACTGCACATAATATTCAGTGAATGTGATGCTACAGAAAGCTGTTAGGGACTGCAGATATGCAACAGGAAATAGTCAGAGACTGCAAACATGCTGCTAGAGAAGGTCAGAGTTGTTGGAGGCTGAGTACATGCTTTTAGGAGACAGTCATAGGTTGAAGACACACTTACACATGCCTGCTACAGTTCACTGCTATTACACCCCTTTATACACTGAGTGGCCAATTTATTATGGCCACCTGACGTTTGTAGGCAAATTAGCTATAATTTTGCGGTGAAGTTGCTAGAGGGCCAGACCATTATAAATAGGGAAGCAGGTTGTTTACCACGACAGTAGAAGTGATTTGTTTCTGAAGATACGGGTAAACAACGCGATTTAACAGCCTTTGAACGTGGGATGATTGTTGGTGCGGATCCATGGAGCGAGTATCAGCAAAACAGCAGAATTTGTTAAATGTTCAAGAGGGGCTCATTGTTAAAGTGTTTAAAGACTGGACTGTCAGCCGAAAAACTGGGTCTGAACGTGCGAATTGTGGCCGTCAGCGACTAGTCAATGTTAGGGCAGAAAGGAGAGTGGCAAGACTGGTACAAGACAACGGAAGGGCAACAGTGCCGTGTCAGATTCCTCGCATCACCTTTCATCATCTCGTGGAGTCACGAGGCGGCCCAACGAAGTCATCTCGTAGAGTCATCTCGTGGCCCAACGAAGTACAGATGGGGTGGTCATAATAATCTGGCCACTCAGTGAAAATCAATGCTTCCATATTTGTACTCCCTACATCCATCTCACACATTACATCCATCTTACATATTATTTGTGTCCGATTTTAAATTTCAGCAAGATCCATCATAAACAATTAGAGGGAAAAAGAAAACAACATGAGAAGGGGAAAGGAGTAGACAGTGCACATAAAAGTAAGATAGTGTGATACAAATAAACCAATCCATTTAACAATTAGAATCAAGTCTATATTTCCTTAACCAGCTAGAGCAACATTCCCAGATAGGGAAAAACAAGCTTCTGTTAGCAGGGACCCTGGGAGCCGCACAATAGTTGCCAAAGGACTGCAGGTTGGGCATCAAGTGCTTAGAGGTACATGAAGCAAACACCTTGCTAGATATGCGTATTAGCTCAGCTTTTCACATCGATAGACATCCCACACACCAAGAATCAAAGAGCACACTCTCTGTTGTTATGACGACTTCCCAAGCACTCTGTTGTGGTGCACATTCAAGTGCCTTAATTATTAACAATACTGGACCTTATTTGTGCAGGGGCGTCCCGAGGTCGGGTGTCACCCGTTCTCTAGACCGGATGACACCCCGCCTTGTCGTCATAGCGAGTGCGCGTGACGTCACATCGTGCATGCACAATGACGTCATTGCGCATGCGCGACCATCTGATTATGCCTGCCGGTGGCCATCTTGGTGATGGACGCTGGCAGAGAGAGGAGGGGACGTTCACCTGGCGGGATGAGGTATGCCGCCGGGTCCCATTCTCTTTCCTGACAGTGTCGAGCTCTCGGTCCATGACCGAGTGCCCCACTTTTTAGAGGGGGGTGACACCAAAATGTCAGTCAGACTGTCATTACTGTCAGTCATTTTGGTGCCACCCCTGCAATAGTGACACCTAGGTGCGGGCCGCATCCCTCACACCCCCCTTGTGTCGCCACTGTATTTGTGTATCACTCGGCTGTAGATCCTCAAATCATCTCTGAATTGGTGCTGACGCTGTCCTTCCTATTGGAGGGTGGCTACTTTTGTTCCCCGTGGTCCCTGTGTGTGTTGTAAAGTAGTCACCGCTCCAAGCTTACTCCTGTGATGGACTACAATCTCAAGTTTAGTTTACTAATTTGTATTGAGATTGTAGTCCATCACAGGAGTGAGCTTGTAGCGGTGACTACTTTACAACACACACAGGGACCACGCGGAACAAAAGTAGCCCCCCTCCAGAAGGAAGGACAGTGTCAGCACCAATTCAGAGATGATTTGAGGAACTACAGCCGAGTGATACACAAATAAGGTCTAGTATTGTTAATAATTAAGGCACTTGAATGTATTTTCAAAATGTAACTCCTGAGTTTAGTGTCACTTTAATTCTCAGTGAAACTCTTGAACTCAGTTTACATCCAGGCAATCTGAAATGCAAATCAACCTTCAATGATCTTTAGACGTGCTGAAATACATGATGTGTATCATGTATTTTCTGATAAGGCACAATGTGGTTTCTACATGGTAGTCATCCTTTATCACCCTTCACATATTAGGTAATGCAACCAGTGCAACCATATCATACTATACTGAGCTGTCAGGTTTGCTTGCAAGCTTTTCATGACATATTAAATATCTGTGCAATCAACTACCTGTTGTCCCCCTGTATTAAATTAAATGTAAAGCTTTGCTGCTCTGTCTATATTCTACATCATTAAGTTGGCTGAGTCTGGTAGAAAATCATGAGCAAACGGTTCAACCAAGAAAGCACAGTCCTTTCACTGCCTATTGCTAAGAGCTTTGCTGGTATAGGGGTGCCTTTAATAGCTCCCTAGCTGCTAGTGCATAATGCTGGGAAGGTAAGTATGAAGGACTATTGTAACGGAAAATATTGCTTTCAGGTAAATGTTTGTGATACATACCTGTAAGGATAGTATTCAGTATTTTACAGGCCTTCATATTTTTTTCTACATTTACATGCAGATCAAGCCAGATAGCGAAAGTAGCCTTTACAGGGGTTAGGACAAACCATTTACCAATGTCACAGTCACCTTTTATTCACACAAGCAAAAGGGTACCTGTTCCAGACCCGAAAGGTTTGGTATAAAACAAACAATACTAAAACAGTGTCTTAGGGGACTATACATGTTGGAGAATAATGTGCAGCATATTACAGTAGGCAGTATATGGAAGGAGTGCAGAGGGTTGGATAGTGTGTAGAATGTGCAAAAGAGAGTATGGATGCTGTACCAGTAAACAGGATGTACAGGAGGGAAGTACAGAGTAGATGACAGTGGACAATATGTGCAGGAGAGGAGCCTGGATGGTATAAGAGGGGTATGTATGTGCAGAAGAGGAGCACAGATGGTATGAGAGGGGTAGGTATGTGCAGGAGAGGAGCACAGATGGTATGAGAGGGGTAGGTATGTGCAGGAGAGGAGCACAGATGGTATGAGAGGGGTAGGTATGTGCAGGAGAGGAGCACAGATGGTATGAGAGGGGTAGGTATGTGCAGGAGAAAAGTACAGATGGCACGACGGGGCAGAATGTGCAGGAGAGAAGTAGAGATGGTATGACAAGGGCAGCATGTGTAAGAGAGCAGTGGAGATGGTATGAGAGGAGCAGGTTTGTGCAAGAGAGGAGTTTAGATGGCATGAAAGTGGGATGTTTGTGCAGGAGAGAAATGTAGAGGGTATGACGGGAGCAGTATGTGCAGAAGAAAAGTGTGGAGGATTTGAAAGGGGGCACTATGTGCAGGAGAAAAGTGTGGAGGGTATGATAGGCAGGGGCATAGCGTGAGAGGGCCGGGGGGCCGTTGCCCCAGGCACTAAATTTGTAAGGGCATTGCGGGCAGCCGGCCCTCCTATACCAGACCCCATCTGGTCAACAGTGGGGCCTATACTCGGGTTGGAATCCGCCACTGCTCTGCAGCCCCCGCTGGGAGCCGGCTGCGTGCTACAGTATGTGTCTCCTCCAATCCCCGCTGCCCTCCCCCAGCTGTATTGGCAGAGGTAGCGGGGATCGGAGGGCACACAGAGCTGATCTAGCTGCTGGGGCCCAGTGGGGAGGAGAGAGCAGTGACAGAAGGAGTCAGGGTGCCGAGCAGGGCTGCCAGGATGAAGAGTGGAGAGTGGGTGATCAGTACTGATCTCTCGGTGTTGTAAATAACTGAGGGCATTAACTGAGTAAGCTTACTATCTCCCCTGTTATGAAAGAACAGGAAGTGCTACACATCACTTCCGGTTCATTAATGACTGGGGGACATAGTAATCAGTACAGAGGCTTCCTGTCCATTCATAACGGGGGTAGAGTACTATGCCTGTGAATGATTAGGAAGCCTCTGTACTGTCCTGTTTTTTCGGTGCTGAAGCTGTAGAAAAAGAGACTGTCTTTTAGTCCACTAATATTTATCAGAAGCCCCCCCAACAGTAAAGTTAAAAAAATAAAATAATAAAAAATATTAATAAACATAGTTACCCCCCACACACACAGACATGTAACATGTGGGGTAGGGAGACCGAAATGCAGCCCTGGTGAGATCTGCACACAGCCTGGGTGAGACCCAAATGCAGCCCTGGTGTGACCCAAACGGAGCCCTGGTGAGATCTGCATACAGCCTGGGTGAGACCCAAACGCAGCCCTGGTGAGAACCAAACACAGCCCTGGTGAGACCCAAACACAGCCCTGGTGAGGCCGCACACAACCCCCTTATAATTGCTGTTTAATTATAGATTGATGGGATCTGTAGTCCTCTATTGCTGGTTGCCATTCTCTATTGCTGTATAAGCAATAATTATACAGCAATAGAGAACGGCAACTGGCTATGAGGATTACAAATCTCAGCAATCCATGATTGCTGGTTGCCATTCTCTATTGCTGTATAAGCAATAATTATACAGCAATAGAGAACGGCAACTGGCTATGAGGATTACAAATCTCAGCAATCCATGATTGCTGGTTGCCATTCTCCATTGCTGAATAATCATGAATTGCGGAGATTTGTAGTCCTCTATAGCCAGTTGCCATTTTCCATTGCTGTACAATCATGGATTTATGGGATCTGTAGTCCTCTATTGCTGGTTCCCATCCCTCATTGCTGAAAAATCATGGATTGAGTTACAGTTCTTCATAATTACAAAGAAACTGCCCTAAAATCATTAGTCTGTATTGTTTTGGGGAAAAAAGTCACATGTCCCTATAAGAAAAAGTATCAGTAATTGGTATCGGTGAGTACCTGAGGGAAAAGTACTTGTACTTGGTCTTGAAAAAAATAGTATCCGAACATCCCTACTGTAAAGTGAACCTGTTACTGTGTCTAAAGGTGCCCATACACTGCTCGATTCTCGTACGAGAATCGCGGGAAATCCTGCGATCGTACGAGAATCGAACAGTGTGAACGAAGACGTGCGACCGTTTCTACTGTACGGTCGCACGTCTTTTGTATAAGGAGCATGTTAGAAAACCAGCTGAGAATCGTACGATTTTCGGCTGGTTTGAACGGTGCTCGGGAGACAAATGCCGAACGGGCTGGTGTGCGCACGCGCACACTGCCCGTTCAGCATTGCGGTCATCGGAAGCCCGCCCCTCAGGGGGGTGGGCTTGCGATGATCGAGAGTGCGATCTGCCTGTCCAAGATGGGCAGATCGTACGTTTTTTTAAATCACTTTACAACCATCGCAAGACTAAGGTCTTGCGATGGTTGTACAGTGTATGGCCACCTTTACACAGGCAATGTACGTTTACCTTAAAACAGTGTGTATGTTAAATTGAAAAATAAAATTACAGCTATTGTTCTTAAATATACAAATAGATTGTAATTATAAATGGCTACATGAAATCAGGCGGTGATTTCAGCAAATAATGTGGAATTGTTCAAGAAACTTTTGGACGATTTCTTAAGGGACCGTAATATACAGGGGTACGGGTACTCCTAGAATGAGATCCTAATAGGTTGGACTTGATGGACTAATGTCTTTATTCAACCTCAAATACTATGTAACTATATATTGTTATAATATCAGTTAGCGAGATAGAAAATGATAGAAAATGATTGATTACGTCATCATTTATAGGAATATACTGAACACATGTGTACATTTCTGGAGATATGGAATAACCTCGTACTTTCATTCTCGGGAGTAGTTTAAAATGTATGACGTAGATCTGTTATTGGAATTAGAATCTCTGGTTTTATGTAACATTGTGGATGGTGTCACATTGCTGGTTGCCAGCAGTGGGAGTCTGTGAGGCTGGTGCATTGAATTGAATCATGTCGCTGCTTCACTATTACTGCTGTACATGTAACATTCTTCATAAGAAGCTCCTTCTGAATTTACTATGTAGACACCCAGGGAAGCCGTGAGCTGCTCAGCTAAGTTGGAGTAAGGCGCACAACTTTTGTTTTCGGTTTTGTGGTTTAATATAGTTTTTATTATTTTCACATAAAACACATTTATACGTATCTAAAAAAAATAGAGATATTTCAACATATTTACTCTTATAAATATAATGAACTATACATCTCACCATATAAATATCAACTACATTACTTCTACTATTTTACATATCTTGTTCATTCGTTTTACATTACACAACCTCATATCACCCGTAACCACTCTTCTACACTTCTACACTCATCTCACATTTTCTCACACTACTTTGTGTTCTCTCCTTATATGTAATCTATACTACAGTGTTTATGAACTATCCTTTCTACTTTTATTACGTTATTACCCGTTTAGTCCCCCACCTAACTTCCCACTAACCTGTGTTCGGAGAGCCTAAATGTGTGTCCTATATCAAATTTCCCCCCTAAAATTATTTACAAACCCCGTGAAAAACTACTCCCTCCCCCATAACCATTTACTCACCTAAATTTATATCCTTATCCTCCCTCAATCTCCCCTTCCTCCCTCATTTTTTCCCCTTTTGGATGGAATAGGGAATGGCTGGGACCCTTGTCAGGTATTATTTTTTTGGGTCAGGAGAGGTTTTTCTTCACTTCCTCTCCCAGAAACACAAAGGTAAGTGAGAAGAAAACTCTCCAAAGCAAGGGGAGATCCCGTGTTAGACAGTTGTCACCAGAACAGGTGCCCCCGTTAGAAGTTTTCTCCTCATCTCCTTTTTCTGCATTAAAAAAAACACACTTTTTCCTATCACTTTCTATACCAAAGACTAGGGATGCACTGTTACCGTTTTTTCAGTATCAAGTATGAGTATCAATATTTTTCTATTTATAATGTCTATGGGACATTAGGGAAGCCAGGCAGCGTGTAATGACTCGCCACCGGGCTTCCTAAATAGCCAAACGGTCTCCATGCTTCTCCAAGAAAGCATGGATACAGCTTTCTGGCCAATCAGGAATCCGGGTGCTGCATTATTACACAGCGCCTGGCTTCCTGATTGGCCAACTTTCTGAACAACCAGGAAGCCAGGCAGCGAGTCATTACACGCTGTCCGGCTTCCTAATTGGCCGGGAAGCTGGCTCCATGCTCCCTCCTCACAAGTGAGGAGGGAACATGGAGCCGGCTTCCCGGCCAATCAGGAAACCGGGCAGCGTGTTGTGACTCACTGCCTGGCTTCCTGATACCGGAAGCTCAAGTATTGGGCTAGGTATCGGAACATTAGGGCGAGTATGAGTACTCGCCCAAATACTCAGCATTGGCACCAAACCGATACTAGTATCGTTATAGGTGCATCCCTACCAAAGACAATGGTCACCAGGATAACAGAGAGGGTGACAGTGATTTTAACACTTCCACATGTCCAAGTGTTTTACATACACTTTAAAATTCTATTTGATAAAAAACATGGCTGTATCCTCATCCTATTATCTTCCTACAAATTTAACATGATAGGGCAGAACTTTTTAAATCAGATTTTTTACCATTGTTCTCTTATGTTAGTACAGGCTCTTAGAATTCCTACTGAAAGAAACAGGAGGAAACTGTGGAAGTAAATAATTGTTCTTTTCAAACACTCTTTAGTGATATCACTATCTGATTAAAGCTCCAGGATAGGCAAATATTGTCTCACTACAAGGGCCATGTGTATTCTTCCTTGAAACTGGGTGAGCTTTGTGTGTTTCTTCCAGATCCATGCAGCAATCCAGTGTGAGGAGCTTCCTGTAATAATGACCGCCCACTGCTGCTCTCTTTCCTTAATTTTGTAGCATCTTTTCGCAAGCAGAAAAACGCCTGAAAAAAGTACATGAGCTACTTTTTGGCAGATTACAGTGCTTTTTGGTTTCATAGACTTCAAGGGGAACTTCGTGTGACAAAACTCTCAGCTGTGAGCAGGGGCCATAGAAATTAATGGGATTTCCTTGTCTTGAGCTTTTTGTCTCGCTTAGCTTTGAGCAAAAAAAGGTCTAGGTGCGAACGGGAGCTAAAGGAAACTAAGCAAAGGTTAATTTCCCCAATGGACACAGAAAGAGATTTAACCTATTCCTTACTCCATCCAGAATAGACATTATCAGGGTTATTCACAAAAGGGTGAAGTGTTTGGAGAAGGCCGGAGAAGTGAACAATCTAGGACAACATAGCTGAACTGGAAAGTGGGCTGAATTGGAGAATTTTTCCAAATCCGCTGTGTTGTCCGAGATTGTTAACTTCTCCTGCCACCAAACTCTTCACCCTTTTGTGAATAACCCTGTAAATAAAATCTTCTGCTTTAGATATACTTTATTGCAACTCAGTGACTATCAACCTACAGTTTAACTTAAAAGTCCAATGGCAAAAAACAGATTGGCCCAAATAATTTTGTGGAATCCAACCCCAAGTTTGATCATATGGACTGTAGACAGAGCCTTGCAGTACTCACCTGGGTTCAAGACTAGGGTTATTCAGATGGAGCCAGTTGTCCCCACCCAGTGCTAGGCAATTCTGGCCAAGCGTCCCCCCTTACAACTCGCCATGGCTTCTAAATAGGTAATCAGATGATTGGTAAGTTTACACAGTGCCTGCAAAGCTCCTATTGAAATGGCTACCTTCTCCCTTCAAACCACCCTTGAAGTTACTTCCTGCCAGGCTATGGTCACCAACCCAAGTAAGTGTTCTCTACCTAACTATTCTATAACAATTTAACTATCAGGCCCCCTTCCATCCTCTAGTTTAGGCCTGCATCTACAGTTTTTTTTTTTTTTT
>NW_017308878.1:53770-100245 GCF_000935625.1 Nanorana parkeri | reverse complement strand
CTCACAGTTTTTTTTTTTTTTACTGCTCCAGATCTTAAAACCAAAAAAAAAAAAAGCCCGTCAGAAGAAGTAGGCAAAACGTATGCATGGTGTGAGACCCTTGCTATCTAAATAGAAATTCTTAATATAGCTTTTGAAAGAGGGTTATAAAGAATGCATGTATCTCATGCTTAGCAGGCGGTAACCCTGAGTTCATGCAGTGTCTTGGAACACCCTCAGACAATAAGACAGCCTTGGCTGTGTGGGGCCGCTCTTACGTCAAAGCACCAAACTCTAGCATGACAGAGAAGAAAAAGCCCCTTTGCCAGAAGCCGGTTTGAAGATGCTGCATGAACTTTGGGTTGCCACCCGCTGAGCAGGAGATAAGCACACTTTTTCTATCCTTTTTTTGCAAAATGAAATTTTAAGCATTTATATTATATTAAAAAGGGTTTCACGCCATGCAAGTGCACATTGGATTTCATTCTCCTTAGCTTCACTTGAAGTTTTCTGGTTGTTATTTGCTCTGTTTTCCGCAAACAAAGCCACCAATGTGATTATCAGAGGATAATTAGACAGTATAGGAGCTTTGCTAGAAGTGATTACAAGCATGGACATGCAATTGAAGCTCTCATTATTGCTTTCTTCAAACAGGTTAAAACATTGTAGAACGATTGTTCCTTTTTCTTACCATATACATTTAAATGATCCATTCTCTCTGGTTTTTTTCTGGAGTTTAGCATTATGCTTCAGTGGTAAATACTTTCAAATTGGAATGGACAATCACAACTTTACAAAAATTACAAGAGAATAAAAAAGCACCAGACTTGGCACAGAAGTGAAATGCAGTCACCATATGCTTTTGAGGAAGACCTGAATTTAAATAATGAAGATTTGTTGTCTTATAGGGAACATCTGGATATGTTATGCAGCAATTAATTCCTCCTGAAAATGGCAGTGCACGTCTTTCACTTGGGCTTCTACTAGGGATGCACCGATACCGATTTCTAGTATTGGTATCAGTGCCGACACAGAGTATTTGGGTGAGTAGTTGTACTTGTCCAAATGCTCCGATACCGTCCCCGATACCGGAACTTCCAGTCAGAGGAATATTTCTTTTGACCGGCAGTGCCGTAAAGGAACATGGAGCTGGATTCCCGTGCAATCAGGAAGCTGGACAGTGAGTAATGGCCCGCCTCCCGGCATCCTGATTTTCCGGGAAGCTGATTCCAGCCGACTTGATGCTGGTTGGCTGGGAATCTGGTTGGCATCACTGAGGTCCTGCATGGCGCCATCAGTGGCGTCACTACGAGTGCCTATATTCTCTACACTGGTCATGTCACAGGCACTTTCAACGCAGTACAGTACAGAACAAGTTTCCACAATTCAGGCCCTCTTTAAAGTGGAGCGTTACCCACCAATTTCATGGTCTCCCAAAACAGTTACTTTCAGGTCATGCCAAGGTGTCCATTGTGCTTATTTCAGCTCAATTTAACTTTCAAGCCCTTAAGTGGCTGGTGTCAAAGCTGATCACATGTGCAGCACCATGGCACTTGAATTCCAAATAGAGGCAAGGATGGCACCTTCCTTGGCTGTAAAGGATGGCAGGGCGTAGTTCCAATTTAAATTTCTTCTCAAGGTCACTAAATGTGCTTTAATGTGCACCTTTAGAACCTTCCCAGTAGTGTTGATAGCCAGCCCACCCCCTCCCAACTTTTCCACCTTCCTACTGCCCCCTCACTATAAATGGTAGCTCTACTGGACAAAAGGAAGGTTCCTGAAGCAAAAAAGAGCTTGCCCAGATGGTAGCACGAGTATGCTCAAAGAGACCTGTATAGGAATGTGCAGGCATAGTAAGATGTTTGTGTACTCAAAATGAGAAAGCTTTTTTAACACTTTCATGTTGGACACGCAGAGAAAAAATATATATAAATAAATGATAATATTATATTATTATATATTATATAAATAGATACATTTAAATCTATGCACAGTGACTGAACATCTTGTCACATTACACCCTATCCTATTTCTTTATGTTTCTCTTAACAATCTCCTCCTTATATCAGGTGAACAGCTGTCTCCAGTGCACATAACATGGTTTAAGTGAAAATTTCAGAAATACAAAAACATTGTTGATAAAATTATTAATATCACTTCCCTTTAAGACATTATCTTGCCTTGAGATAACCTTGGAAAACCCTATAATGTGCTCAATAAAAAATAAAAAAAACACACAATCTTTCTTCAGATTTCAGCCTTTCACCTAAGTCAATACGTTATCATGGGGCTGTTAAAGAAAAGGTAATTTTTACCCCTATCTGTGTTCATTTTAAAGAAGAACTCGGAGGGAAAAAAAACCCTAACCCTTGCAGAGGGGTTACCCCGGCACTGCAAGAGTTGTGTGCTCATTTTTATTTAGGTGCAGAAATAAAAAAGTTATACTGTCTACCTCCTCATGTATCACTTGCCCCTCCATTTTAGATTGTAAGTCCTCACAGGCAGGGCCATCCTTACCATCTTGTCTTGAATTGTATTGTAATGTCTTCCTTATATTGTAAAGCGCTGCGCAAACTGTTGGCGCTATATAAATCCTGTATTATAATAATAATAATAATGCTGATCCGATTATCAGAGCTGGCTGGCTCTTGGACCAATCCTTCCAGCCTCTTTCCCCCTCTGCTCCAGCTATCTAAGGTCCTGTGAGTCATCACGCTCACTACACAGTGCATTGGACATAAGGACGCAGAGGGACATACCACAAGAACTTAACCCCATGCGGTGCAGGGGTAGCTCCACTGCAAGGGTCAAAGTGACATTAAAGGTATACTCCCCCCCCCCCCCCAATGCTGCTGTTAGGACTTACCTTATGTGAAGCCTCTTGACCCGAACAGCTTCTTCCTTCCACTCTTTTTCCACAGTCCCTCCAGCACTGGTGCCAGTCTCTGATCCATTGCAGACTCCCTGTGTCCCATGCAGTCTGTCTGGAATGTGCGCTCTCGACTGCGTCCATTGAGATTCATTGTCGCTCTCCTCCTGCACATGCGCCTGCCCACACTTCCTCCTTCACAGCCGGGACTTCTGCTGCCAGGAGCGAGCTGCACTGACACAGGTAAGTTAGTTGGTATTTGCCAACTTTTTTTTTTTTTAAATTGGGGCATACATCTACTGCTTACTAGCGGTAGATATATGCCAAAAAATAAGAGACTTTAATGCTACTTTAAGTATTAAGTCTGCCAAGTTCATGGAAGTCCTGTCTCCCAACCCTTTCTCCCAGGAGTCTTGAGTAGAGTCAAAAAATTCCTTGTTTGCATCTAAAAGTGTCTGGTGCCCATCTCATCAAATTGTTCCACTACTGCCAAGGACCAGACCCTGAGGTGAAATGCTAGCTAAGTCCACGGATGTCCTGTGCCCAGACCCTCTCTCCCAGAAGTGTTGGGTACGGTCAATAAACCCCCTACTCGCATCTAAAAGTGACTGATGTCCATCTGTTCACATTGCTCCTCTACTGCTGATTTTTCCCCCCCCCCCCCGGAGTTTTTTAAACATCAAAACATTTCAAAAAGTAGTTTTAAAATGTTTTCTTCCAATTTTTTTTATTCAGTTAGTGTTTTCTATTCGGAAATGGGAAACTGCAAAATACTGCAGCTAGAGGTTTTATTGTTATTCAAGGTCTGCTTTAAACACCCAGGGCTTAGTGTGGAAGGAAAATATGTGTCCCTTAAAGCAGACCTTTACCCATATCTTTAAAATAACAACAAACACACTTTTAGAAATTCCCCAGTCTTCTGACAGTGGCCATGTTTACTAAGGGCAGGTTACTAGATCTCCCTTTACGTCCTGGATTTCTGGCACATGTGACTAGGACATGTGACCATGTGCATCATCTCAGGGGAGGAAAATGCCTTTCTCTGAGATCACGTGAGATTACAGATGAGATTTCCCAGCAATGCTCTGCTGATGGCAGGGCAATCCCAGTGTGCATTGCTTTGGCAAACTGAAGTCTTTTTACACTTAGAAAGCAGGAAATGAATGCTCCGCAAGTGTAAGTATTTCTCAATCACAGCATTTTATATCTGACATGTCTATGTTGTTATTAATCATCATACATAGAGGGAAGGATTGGTAGAATTAGATTTTTGAGTGTAAAAGGTCCGCTTTGAGGGCTTTTATTTGTTATTTTATTGTTGTTGGTTTCGTTTTATTGCTATTTTAGATAAGACTTTCGTGAACTAATGGAATTTCTGGTTTACATGTTTTTTTTTAATGTTTTGAAACAAAAATGTCATGATTAATTATTCACCAATAAAGATTGTGTTTTTAGTGATTACTTGTGTGCTCTTCTTTGTTCAAACATATATTTTTTTTATCTTATTGAAGTAGCAATGTTTGGGCAACCTTTATAGGTTTGAGCATGATTCATTCTGTTGTTGTGCCAGCTGTTCTTCTCCGCATTTCAGACATCTAAACAAACTCAGAGGAAAGTTCTACATTTTTTCATTCCCTTAAATGAAGTGAACACTGGCTATGGTGAAAAATAAACTCAGTCCTTATATATAACTAGTATCCAGGAGTGAAGCGAACTCCAGAAGGTCAGCCAGCAGTATAGGTAAGAACATATAAATGACACTAACAAACTTCCTGAAACCTCGAGAGAGAGAGAGACGTGCATCATCTATCTGCTGCCTGAGTCATTACATGGCTGTTTTCTGTAATCTCTATGAGATATTGTAGTCAGGGATTAAGGGTTGATACTTGCCCTGGAAAAAATATAAGGTCATCATATTAACCTCTTTGGTTCAGAATGTCTTCATTGTTATAGAGAGGCGCTTATGTAGGTAAAAGGGAACCTATCAGTATACAAATATGAGAACTTGGTTTATATGGTAGTATCTGACTCTAACTTAGAGCAAACATACAGGTCTGGAGTTCCAACTTCACTGGTCTCATGTGTGATCCTATGTTACTCAGCAAGAACAAAGATGGCAGCCCCCAAAAGGCAAGTAGTCAATAGTAGAACCCATATTATTGAAATGGCGGGTTCTCTTTAAAGTGACACTAAACTCTGAAATCTTAAAAATGCATTCAAGTACCTTAACAATTAACAGAAATGTATCTTATTTGTGTATCACTCGGCTGTTGATCCTCAAATCATCTCTGAATTCATTCTGACAATTAGAAATGTAAATTCCATTTCGTTGCGAATGCAAATTCGAACGAAAGTTTGTGAATTCAAATGCATCCAAATGTCTAAATTCCAATGAGGCTGAATGCAAACCAATCCAAATGTTCTTTTAATTAAATTTCAGATCATCCCAATTTTGTTCAAAATTAAACTAAATCAAACATGTACAAAATTCCGAAAGGTCCAAATTCGAATAATGAAACTAATCAGCATTCGGACCCGAAAGAACAAAAAATCAGAAAAGGATACAAATGTTTTGCCCGCTTAGATGTCTACTGACATGCTCCTTGCTTCTGGAGGGGGGCTACTTTTGTTGCCCATGGTCCCTGTGTGTGTTGTAAAGTATCTACTGCTCCAAGCTCCCTCCTGTGATTTGACTGACTACAATCAATATGATATTGGAGCGATGGCTGCTTCACAACACACACAGGGACCATGAAGAACAAAAGTAGCCACCCTCCAGAAGGAAGGACAGTGTCAGCACCAATTCAGAGATGATTTGAGGATCTACAGCTGAGTGATACACAAATAAGATGCATTTTTGTTAATATTTAAGGAACTTTAATGATTTTTTTTAAACTCCTGAGTTTAGTGTCCTGTAATTTTTTAACTCCTGAGTTTAGTGTCACTTTAACACTTTAAAGCCCTGGCTCCGGACTCTAACCACTCCCCGCACGTCCCCCCCCGTCCCCCCCACACACACACACAAAAGCACTCCAGCACGCAGTATTTTATGGTACTGTATATATCTATGTGTATTTTCATACCTTTTCCCAGAATCATCTGGCTGGTCACATGATGTTGTAGAGTCTTCCTTCTGTTCACATCTTCTCAGGTTTACGCAGCCCTCAGTGCTGCTGAGATTACCCAGCGAATGCAGGGAGCTGTCGCATTGACCCCCTAGGACAATGATGGCTAAAGTTATTGAACCCGAGTGCCCAAACTGCAACATAAAATCAATGTATTTATCTCAGTTCCAACACTGAAAATAAGTTTAGTATTGTGTTTTAGTTTGGGCACTGGGGTTTAGAAAACGTTCACCATCACTGCCTGAAGCAAAATAGGGAAACACACACATTCAAACATTTATACACTCACAGATACAAACACATATAATCATACATTTATAAACACACACATATAACACTCACTCATAAAAAAACACACATATTACACACTAATAAACACACATGCAATGAAACACACACACACTTACTAAAACACACACATATCACATGCTCAATGAAAAACACACATATCTCGCACCTACTAAAAAACACACAGATCACACACTCAATAAAAACATGACCCCCCATGGCATATCCAACAATTCAATGCAGGACCTCAACATCCCATTAAAAAGGTGTATTATTATTATTATGTTGATGGTTTTCTTCAACACTGCTATTTCTATCATGTGGTAGTTGCATACATCCAACAGCTGTAGTTTTAGAAGATAAGTATTAAAACCCTACTCTACCTCCTGGGCCTAACCCCCACCCCAAGTTCTTTGCTTTCCCTCCAGCTCAAAAAAGTACTACTCACCAGGGATGCACTGATATTTCGGTTGCCGAAACATATCGGCCGAAAATGGCACTTTTGGCAAAATGCCGAAAGTGCCATCTTTTGGCCGAAGTAGCGGTGCATGCCTGGTTTCTCTCCCTGCTCTGCGTCCCCGGAAGGGAGGAGAGAACCTGTCACAGGAGGCCGAGCTGTGCGGGGGAGGAGAGCATTTTGAGCGGCCATAGTCTCTCCTCCTGCCCCACTCAGCCTCCTGTGACAGATCAGGAGAGCGGCAGTGTGGGTACAGGGACAGCTGTCACAAGAGGCCGGGCTGGCAGTATGGGGGAGGAGTCAGCTGTCAGAGGAGATCAACGCGCCGCTCGCCCCGCCTCCTGTGACAGCCGATCCAGGATGGAGAGTGGGTACATGCAGTCAGTGATCAGTGATGGTGAAGTGCAAAGGGTGATGAATCTCCTAAGGAATATTATCGATTAATTATTGAAAGAAACAGAAACAAACCTGCACTGATCTATAAACCCTTATAAGTCAATGGCACCTCCAACTTGCCCCCTGCCCGCAGCGCATGCATTATTTTTTGTGACTGGACCGTTACTTGCAAGCATTGCTGTGCCATGCGTTCTGGTGTGGGTGATCGCTCTGCGGGATAGACAGGGAGTGTCTGCGGTACCATTATCTTAAATGCACTGCCACGCCCCCTCCCGTCCCAGAACGCAGGGAGGCTTCCACTATGCGGAATGCACTGGAGACCGATCCTGAATGAGTTTAAATATAAGGTTTTATAGCGCAGTGCAGATTTATGTAAATATAAAGTGAATTAAGTTTGTTTCACTGTTAGCACAGCAGCTGTTAACACACTCAGAGGATTAGGGCGAGGGCACAGATAGGAGCGCAGATTATATTAGATTATAATTAACATCTATTTACCTTATCTTCAATTTCTTCCTTGTGTTTTTGCTTAACTTGGTGGTTGAAAACGTGTTAACCGTGCTATTGTCAAAACGGTCTGATCCGTTCCTTTTCTTTATGGCTTGCTTCAGCCTGAATATAGCCCATTATATCACTATCAAAGGAGAACTATGGGGGAACCTTTTTTGCCCCTAGTTCTCTTCAGGGTCACTGGAGGACATCTAATTAGGATACTAATGTTCTCCGTTGACCCAATACTCAGCATATGACAAGCTATTAGGTATTGACAGCTTCAGTGTCACAGGTCGGCTTAAATCATGGGGATGAGTGTTTTTCAGTCACCCCATAATTCTAATTTAAATGTGGCGGTGTATTGTCGGGTCCAGTTAAAGGGTGGGTCACCACTGGAAACAGTAGGGGAACCCAACATTTCCAGCAACTTCTTTGGGGGGTCATTGCTATACCCAGTCTCCTTGTAACCATTTTATTTAAGATTATTATTATTATTATTATGATACAGGATTTTTATAGCACCAACAGTTTGCACAGCACTTTACAATATAAGGAAGACATTAAAGATTCAATACATTTCAAGATAAGATGGTTAGGGGGACCCTGCCGTAAGAGCTTACAATCTAAAAAGATCAAATAAAAAACAGCCACCCACAACCATTTGAAGCCGCTCCACACGCCATTGCTATCCTCCATTCCAGCTCATGGGTTCATTCTACTCCAGGGACTGTTCCTCCCATCCACCCAATCATTTGTGACAAAGCCGCACACCACTTCCTGGAAGTTAATGGGCAATAATCCTGCTAATGTTCACCGCTTTAGGTAATGGGCATGGACAGAGAGGGGCACAAAGGGGACTAACCAGGAAAAAATCATGGATAGCTTTCTTGAAAATACCATAAATGGTTCTCTCTTGATAGGAGCAATGATCCTGCTCTCTACATATCCTCATAAGGCTTGAAATTAGTATGAAATTGCGTCTATAGAGCCATGAGGGAGCCAAGGAGGAGCCCTGCATGTCAATCCAATATCATTAGTTTTCAAGATTTGATGAAATCTTAGACGTGCTCATGTCCTTCCCTCCACATTTCCTTTTGCCAAAGTAGTTGTAGGATTCCACCACCTTTGTTTGGAAGACCAACATTGGAGCTGATGGCTCAATTGCCAAAATGGTCTTGCACTCATTACCTCCGCATTGTATGCTGAAAACTGTTTGCATAGACCAGGGGTAGGCAACCTTGGCACTCCAGCTGTGCCAAAACTACAAATCCCAACATGCATCTGCCTCTGGGAGTTATGTCTGTGGCTGTCAGAGCCTTGCAATGCCTCATGGGACTTGTAGTTCCACAACAGCTGGAGTGTCAAGGTTGCCTACCCCTGGCATAGACTAAGTGGACACCTGACCATCACATATACGAGTATCAGTGCTGATACATAGCTGATACGGACCTCTGTGCAGTTATAATGGCCTCAACTCCCCTGGAGGGTTTTTGTGCAGCGAAAGGAGCATTTGTAAAATCAGGTCAAGTTGTTGGACAAGAAGACCTGGCTCGCAATCAGTGTTCCAATTGATCCTAAAGGTGTTCAGTAGGGATGAGGTCAGGGCTCTCTGCAGGACACTCAAGTTCCTTGACACCAAACTCATGAGACCATGGGGTTCATTCACTAAAGGAAAATAGGCTGTTCGCATTGCAAGGGAGTTTGCACTTTGCAGGGGATGTTTCCCTTAGCTTGGTGAATGAGGTGAAGTACTGCTGGCTTCCATCATCCAATCATGTGTAAGCAAAAATACTGTTTTGTTTCTATTTTCCTTGCATGTGATTGGGTATTCTTTGCAAAGTGAAATATCATCGCATTCACCAAGCTAAGGGAAATTTCCCCTATATTTTTCAGAAAAGGACCTGAAAATTCTGTCTACGACAAAGGGAAAAGCTCTACTTTGCCTGTTTGGGCGTTTATCCAAATGCTGAACATTTACTCCACTCAGCAGGAGCCAAAAATCATATATAATAGCAGTATTTCTACCACTATTATATATGACAGCTTCCTCCTGCTAATGGTTGCTAAGCAGCCACTGACATCATCTAGCTCATTCACTTAAAGGGCCAGGATTCCCTGGCCACATGAGCAAAGGGGGCAGGAATAGTGGTGACATTGTTGCCCAGAAATGGCCACATGGTATCCAAACTTATCTTAAGTTCACCAAACCCAGGCCTGAACAGAACCCAGGTATGTTCAGCTCAACCCTACCCAAAAATGTATTGGATGCTGTAGTATAAACCCTTCACTGAAAACACCTGGACTCAACAAATTGGCCATCTAATTATTTTTTTTATTACACATTCCTGACTTTATCTCTGCCCCTTGTAAACTGTGATCTGCAAATCTTAATCTTATTAGAACTTCACCCTGATAAGTAAATATATGAATCAGCAGCAATTTTACCTAATGAGTAAAATTTTAACAATTGCGATCAGATCACTCGGCTGGAAGATAAAGAGCATGTAGACAAGAGCTATAGCTGCATTTGTAATAATTGTATAATCCCCTTGTAGATAGTTATCGCCAGAACAAGTGTCCCTATTAGAACATTTTCTCTATGACAGATAGATAGATAGATAGTTAGATAGATAGATAGATAGATAGATAGATACATTGCATGTGGTAGATATATTGCATATGGGGGGGGAGCATAGTTGCAGAGCAGTCAGGGTGCCCATGCTGATCCCTGTCCACCGCCAAAAGTGCCTACAATGGGCACATGAGCATCAGAACTGGATCATGGAGCAATGGAAGAGGGTGGCCTCCCTGCCGTAATTCCTGACTGTCTTCCTGCCTACCAGGGTAGTTTACACCATTGTACCATTGTTACTGGGCTCTTCACACACAGGAATTGATTCTCTATATGCCTCTTATCTTCAGGTATTTTCATTATGCACCTTCTCATAATGCCAATGTTCCTTGAAAGAGAGGATGAGCAGATAAAGGGTGATCTAGAGATAACTCTGGCCTGGTGACAACTTAAAGTTTTGGATTTTCCCTCTCTTCCAGTGGCAGTGACAATGAAGGCAAGGACAAATTGTGAGAGTTAATCTCCGTAGTGGAGACAAAGAGAGATCTCAGAAAACATTGAATAAGTTTGGATGTGAGGCAATGGATCTAGGGTTACCTCTAATTCAAGCCTGCAAAGGGAAGTCTAATGTTGAAGGAGTTCAGTGGCTCTGATTAGGCTGCTGTCAGACACAAGGTGGCCTATTGGGGTGCCTTGGATGAAGTCAAGGAAAGGTGAGTGAATGAGAGTGCCACACCAATGGTTATAAAGTCACCATCTAGCTGCTTTAATGCCATGCAAACATAATTTACCCAGCTATACGCCGGGAGAAGCTTTTATACATAGGCTCCTTAGAGTTTATCCTGGAGTTTAGCTTTAAAAAAGTTTTGGGTTTGGATATGCTTTAACTTCTGTAATTTATTGTTATTCAGTTTCGATCCATCCAAATAATGTGTGCATTTCATTCAGCTTTCATTAGATGTTCAGTCCTTTTTCTCTGGCTGCTTATACACTGATTACAGCACAAAACAAAGACAGACTGAAAAGGGGATTAAGATGCAATAAAACCAAAATAAAAACTGCCTTTTTAATCGGCTTCCTGTTTACTTCAATGTAAAAAGACAACAAACAGTAGAATCATGTTTAAATACCCTTGAACAAATATAGCAGGATCCATCTGTCTAATATTTAAAGTGGAGTTCCAGACAGACAGCTAAATATATGGCAGAAATACCCATACATGGCCTGTTAATTTGGATTTTGTGATTCTCAGCCAGTCAGCCAGTGTATCTAAAGCCAATTCATTTTTATTTTATTTCGGATAGGGTGCTGAATGGTTAACCACCCCCTTTCTTTTTTTCTGGCCTTTGGGTTCCATTGGAGACATTCTACTTCCTGTCCTGCAGACACAACAGGATAGCAAAACTATCTCTCAACAAAACAAGTTTCCCTATTGGAAGATGTCCCTTTCTATTGATATTCATGTGAAAAATAAAAAATTAAAAAAATAAAAGTATGCATTTTCCCTCACTTTTAGTTATGGTCAACAAGACAAACAGGGAATACATTTCCCTTATGAGGACAGCAATGAGGGGGACACACACACTGTATATATAGATATATATATATATATATATATCTATATAAAGATTGTTGAAATAAATGGCAAAATGTCTTTTTTATATATATCTATCTATGTACACTGCCTGTGCAAAAAAAAAAAGTCACCACCTAGATTTAGTTAATCAAATAGGTCAAAGCCTTCAGTTGGATAAGTGTTATGATCCGGGGTTGCTTCAGTTGGTCAGGTTTAGCTTCAGCAATGTTGTGTGCCCAAAAAATTAGGTCAACTGCCAACCTGAATATATTGAATGACCAGATTTTTCCATCAATTGATTTTTTTTCTTCCCTGATTGGACACTGGGCATATTCAAATATGACAATGCCAGGGCTCATCGGGCTCAGATTGTGAAAGAGTGGTTCGGGGAGCATGAGACATCATTTTCACACATGTATTGGTCCCTACAGAGTCCAGACCTTAACCCCATTGAGAATCTTTGGGTTGTGCTGAAGAAGACTTTACTCAGTGGTCCGACTCCCCCATCATCACTACAAGGTCTTGGTAAAAAAACAAATGAATACAATTTTGGACAGAAATAAATATTTGCATAATCTTATCAAAATGATGTTATATATAAAAAATGTATATGTACATATGCATATAGGAGATATTGAGATATTAAAAATTGTCTTTATGATTTGTCTGTGTTATAAGCATATTACTCTGTATCCTAGATACCTACTTACCACCCATATTCTCCCGAAGAAGTGAATATTTTTTTGGAAACGCGTGGAGACTTTACCATAGCCTTTCTGTTTAGAAAATGCAACAATGGCATATTTTATTTTGTTTTTATGTATATGACTAAAATATTTTGCTTGTGGTGAAACTTTTTTGGGGGTATTAAAAAACAAACATTGTACCAGCCTTTTAAGACGTTTTTTATAACAATCTGCATTTTATTATATATGATTTATGTGTACTTTTAAAATCCCAAATCATTTTGGTGTGACTGTACTTTAAACCTGTAATAGCAGCTTCCAAACTTAGGTCAGAGAATAATAATACTGCCAGGTAGACAGCTCCCAATAATACCATTAGAATACTGCTTAGTTCTTATTTAGAAGAATTGAACTGAAGCAATGAAGATTTATTGTAAAGTTAGAGAACTCTTTCTGCTTACTGTTAAAACTTTGATAGTGTATCTTGGGTTTCTCTTTTAATTATCTCTGTCAGCAAGTCCTAGCATCTGTTGGACTTGTTAGTTGAGAGGAGGTACAAAACAAGATTAGTGCTGCTTGACCAACCTGATAGAGCAGGTTTTATGTGTTGTGTGATAATGGCAATCGGAAAAAAACAACAAGCAGCAAAGGACAGAAGTCAAATGAACTGAAAAAAAGCTAAATTACAGCAAAAAAATCAGAACACCATAAAAAGCTTTTCCAGGAAATTAGCCAATCAGTTAACCACTAATGCTATCTATGAAACTCTGCAACTGTGCAACACTTGAAAAGTCCATTAATTGTTCTCCTTCCGAATTTTGATTCTTTTCTGATTTTGTGCATGTAACAGACTACACAGTACTACGGCCTACAAATGTCAGGCTTTCTGTACATCAGAGACAAGTAGAACCCTACGGTGGGTGTGTTTGTGCATTGCAGAACTGAGAGGGCACTTAGTGGGTGACAAAGTTACCTATATTACATCATACTACTCATATCTTTATGCCCTGATATCAAACTCCTTATCATACAGTAAATGTAGCCTTTGTAACCCTCCCACTATGGAGATACTCAGGACAAGAAGTATGTAATCAAAATATCACCAAGTGCAAAGCGTGGGATGCAGTGGTGTAAAGCACACCACCACTGGACTCTAGAGAAGTGGAGACGTGTTCTCTGGAGTGACCAATCACGCTTCTCTGTCTGGCAATCCGATGGACGTGTCTGGGTTTGGCAGTTGCCAGGAGAACGGTACTTGCCTGACTGCATTGTGCCAAGTGTAAAGTTCGGTGTAGGGAGGGTATTATGGTGTTGGTATGTTTTTCAGGGGTTGGGCTAGGCCTCTTAGTTCCAGTGAAGGGAACTCTTAAGGCATCAGCATACCAAGACATTTTGGACAATTTCATGCTCCCAACTTTGTGGGAACAGTTTGGGGATGGTCCCTTCCTGTTCCAACATGACTGCACACCAGTGCACAAAGCAAGGTCCATAAAGACATGGATGAGCGAGTTTGGTTGTGGAGGAACTTGACTGGCCTGCACAGGGTCTGGAACTCAACCGGGTAGAACACATTTGGAATGAATTAGAGCGGAGACTGCGAGCCCGGCCTTCTCGTCCAACATCAGTACCTGACCTCACAAATGCGCTTCTGGAAGAATGGTCAAACCTTCCCATAGACACACCCCTAAACCTTGTGGACGCCTTCCCAGAAGAGTTGAAGCTGTTATAGCGGCACAGGGTGGGCCGACTCAATATTGAACCCTACGGACTAAGACTGGGATGCCATTAAAGCGTGTGCGTGTAAAGGCAGGCGTCCCAATATTTCTGGCAATATAGTATATATATATATATAAATAAACCATCACCCTAATAATCAATTACAAGGACCATTCACTATTCACTATAAAAAAAAACATAAAACCGAAAAATGAAACTGACACTGATACCCCGATTCATCAAACATATGTGCTGCTAATCAAGATTGCACATATTTGTCCCGCTGTTCCCTATGAAAACCTTGTTGAAAATTGATTTGTACTGATTATGTTTCATCTTCTAAAACAGATGTAGTTCAATGCATTTCATTATTGTACTCCGAAACATAATTCTATCATTTCATTATGATTATTGATACTTGAATAGAAATGCTTCGAAAACTGTGGAAACGTTTGCACATGATTAGTAGTATAAGAGGCATATAATCACATATACTCCACTTTCAGCAGACACGTGTATGCAACCAAAAGGGAGATATATGTCACTCTCCTTAGTATCCTGTTATCAGCGTTCACATTTCAAAAAGGATCACCAATTTCAACATCTCATAATTTGTATGCAGATGTGGACCAGATCATCGCACAATAAAAGAACAGGTCCCATACCTTGATGTTTGCAAGACCATAAACCTGTAGTCCAACTCCAGTAGTTTCCTACTCAACCCACCAGCCAACAGATATTCTTGTCACCTTCATTAATGCTCTGCACATTCTTGTAGCCTTCATTAATGCTCTGCGCTTTCTTTTTCCCACCATGCTTGCTCTGCACTTTCTCTTGGGAGCCATGCTGGATTGAATACAGTAATACTGTACAGTTCTGTGCTGCAAAACACACAAAAAAAGCATCACAGTAAGTGTCCACAGCCCTGTCTGCGACCGCAATCTTGAGTACAGGAAGTACTATGTGTCAGAGCGGGGAAGATGGCCGCGGTCGTGTTTGTAACCCGAGGCAGAGTTCGCAAACGGAGGCAAAATTTTGGCAAACTTCCTGATCGCCAACCGAATTGTTCATGAACAGAGGCGTTCGTGAACCGAGGTACCACTATATATATACATTTTGAAACAATGTTAAATTAAAATTGATATTTTGATTACATATTTCTTATCCTGAGTATCTCCATAGTGGGAGGGCTACAAAAGCTGCATTTAGTGTGTTTCTGCATTGCATACAATTAAAATTATATTAAAGTCAAAAGGTTTTTAAGCTATTTTAAATGCTGATGAAGTTACAACGGATGCTGCTTGTTGATTATGCAGAAGGACTTTGACTCAGCTGATCCAACATCTGGATCTGCTGAGCCGAAGCTCCGGCAATTCACTTGCTGCCGTTCACATAGGGGCCGAACGCTTCGGCTGTCACTTCGGCTCAGTCGAGCCAAAGCAAAAGCCTTCGGCTCGGCTGAGCCGCTTGGCCACCTTCGGCTGCTGTACGGGCTATTGTGAATAGCCCGTACAGCAGCCCTTTGGTTCGACTGAACTGAAGGTCTCCGGAAGCCGAAGAGAGCAGAAGGATCAGCCAAAGCTACGGCTGGATCCTTCGGCTCCTTTGTGAATAACCCCCTAGGTGTTTGGGCAAAAATGTAAAAACTGGCTCAATATTGAAATGAATGAGATTTTAATATTAGTTTAGGGGGTTTCCAGATTACCAGGAAGATAACAGGTAGAGGGATGCAATGCCTGGATGAAAAACTGAAGATTTAAGCAAGTAGGGTATGGGATCTGTATAAATGCAATTTTCAATTTTCACTGGAGCAGACCTCCAACAACAGAAATAGGGCCCCTATTTTCATTAAAAATGGCAATCTTCATATCCCTTTCATGACTGGTTATTTTAAAGCTGTACTCCAGGCTAAACAGTTAGGGCTCATTCACACCATGCCTGGAGACCTGCATTTTTCTGCACCTGAGCAACGCAGGTCTTCGCAAGGGCACATTGAAAAAAAAAAATTTTTCTTTGTGCCTCGTTTACACCACAATGGCATCTCCTGCCCAACCTTAAACATGATGTGGTTTACTGAATAGTTCCTTCCCCCCCCCTCACTTATTTAGTCATCATAAAAGGTGAAGACGAGCCCTTGGCCCTGCATGTCCTTTTTCTACGACCAGCTGCTGCTGTTCTCTCCACAACACCAGATGACCGGTCATGTAACAGCCCCTCGTAGTCCTCAGTTGACCAGTCCCCAGTGCTGACATTGTTTAGTCAACAATGCATGGAGTGGGGCAATCCTCTCTGCAGACCCCTCACCTTTTTTCCTGTTGCCACCCAAAATGTATCCACTGCTGGTCCAGCAGCATACAGCATTGGCCGTGCACACCATTGTTATGAAAACAGTCTCAAGGAATCTTTTGTGGCCACGCATACTGAGCCTGATGAAGGGGACCCCAAAAGCGCTTGCACTTAAGTGGCAATGTTTGTCAATAAACTGACTTTTGCTGATTGCACAAGATATTATGGCGTTCTGGGGACATGTTTTGAAACGTATAATGTATCTCACAGCACCATCCGTGGTCACTACTAGCGCCCACCTGTATCTTGCAGTAAAAATCAATTAGATACCATCCTCAGAGACCGTAATATGCAGGGGTACAGGTACTCTTACATACCAGACCACACAGGGACTCATATACATGGACCTGTGTCTTTTTTCAACCTCAAATAGTATTTAACTATGTCCACATTCGGATAGATCCTTGGCATGCTTTACTGCATCATAAAGTTAATTGCTTGCACCGCCCTCAACAAAAGCTAGTAGCTTTCATATTACTAGCAGCTAAGAAAAACTATTGCTCATTCTTGGAATAAGACAAACTATTCCATATGAGGAGTTACATAGTTACATAGTATTTGAGGTTGAATAAAGACATTAGTCCATCAAGTCCAACCTATTAGGATCTCATTCTAGGAGTACCTGTACCCCTGTATATTACGGTCCCTTAAGAAATCGTCCAAAAGTTTCTTGAACAATTCCACATTCTTTGCTGAGATCGCCGCCTGTGGCAGTGAGTTCCAGACCCTAACTGATCTTACTGTGAAGAACCCCCTTCGCCCCTTGTGCTGGAATTTTTTTTCCACCAATTTTAGGTGGTGGCAAACAATGCATGCAAGGATTTTTCATGAATGAACAACTTTCAAGTATCCTTACAGACTCCCTTAAAAAATTAAAAAAGTTTTGAACTCTGTCGATCCCTCTAGCCCTTTCCAAGTTCAACCACTCGACATTCTCACTTCTATAGTGGTGCATTTGGCTGCTTACTCCCTTTTACTGGGCTGTTGCTCTCCTTTCTTTCTACTTCTTACCTTGTATTTCTCTACTTCCCTCTTTTATCCCTCTTACCTTGTTTTAGTCTTTTCTCTTCCTATATTTCACTGTGATCGCCTTCCTCTAGGCGATCATGGAAAAATGTCTGGAGCTTGCTTTGCATCATCCTACACTTTGAGTCTCCCACTTTGTTTTGGTTAACATTGCATACTGGATGATGCTATTGTCATGACGATTAGTGTTTTGCTCTTAATTAATTTATGTTTTGATATCTTGAAAACATATTACAGTATTTAGTTATTGTAATGGCAATGGCTGATTCTGTTAAGAATCATTTCTTCAGTCTTAGCAAACACACAATCTCTCCCTAATATGTCCTTAATATCAGGGCTGTCATTAAATGTTAAGGATTGACTTAACTTGTCCTCTGCTGTAGCATTTACATCTGGAGAAAACTACATTTTCTTTTGGTGTCACCAAGAAAGTAGACTGGACAGACCGTCTACCAAATAATGTTTAAAATATAAATTTAGTATTTCGGACAATGAAAAGAACTGTAGCAAGTGATGTTCCAGCGTTAATAAATAACCTGCAGACATGGCCTTATGCAGTAGCAAATTCCGAGTTTACCTACTGTATTTGTATAGCTACATAGTCCTTGATAAAATTACAGTCAGGACCTCGCATGAGTGCAATTGCACAACAACTACAGTGCTGTCTAAACATAGATGTAAACGCTCAGCACACAGAAGAGGGCACTTATTTTGCTAAAATTATGAAATAGGTAAAAAGGAGCCCATTCAAATTGTGTTGGGTTATTCCCGTTCATAAAATAAGTTTAAAGTGACTAAAGCTTTATGTAACTACTACCACTCCAAGGTAGACGGGGATCTCAGATACACAAAGTGGACCTATACCCCCTTTCACTAAAAATCACATCAGCATACAGCTCTGCGTGCTGATATGAAATCATCTTTCATTCATTAGTTAAACAAACATATTTTGCTTTTACTTACAATTACTGTTTTTCCACCTTCTGGTCCTCTTGGGCATTAGTGATGTAATGTGCCCAAGTGATACATCCTGGGAACTAGGTTACGTCAGCAGAGCATTGCTGGGAAATCTCGTCCGTAATTTCACGAGATCTCCGGGAAAGGCATTTTCCTCCCCTAAGATGATGTGCATGGTCACATGTCCTAGTCACATGTGCCAAAGCTCCAGGGAGTAAAGGGAGATATAATAATAATAATAATAATAATAATAATATGCCCTTAGTAAAAATGGCCACTGTGAGAAGAATGGGGAGGAAAAGAGAAATAAGGTATGCAAAGAATAAAAAGCCGGTAGCTACGTATAAGTTTCTGTTTGTAGATTGCCATCACTAAACATTTCTAAAGTTGCCTTTGTTGTTATTTCAAAGATAAGGGTAAAGTTCCTCTTTAAGAACATTTCTGCAAAAACAGGAAAGCGTTATCTGTGCTTATAAATTACCCCTTCTCGCATGAATATTCAGAGCTTTCTAATTGAACCCACTTATTAAACTACATCTTCCAACTTTTCCAGTTTGCACGTAGCTGTCCCGATTGTTACTGTATGCATTATTAAAATGTTTGACTACAATAATAGTGAGATTAGTCTAGAAATTCGGCTAGCTGCTGTCGAAATGCTACTAGTTTCACTGTGTCTCCCAATGCACTGGCGCTGATAGAGTAATTAATCTGTCCATTTAGTAGTGATGGATTTTACAAAATCCAATTTCCCTGCTTACATTTCGTTGTGTAAATTATTAATAACATAATCATAGCAGATAATAATCCACAGTGTTGCCATCACTGTTGTTGACTGCCAGTTTTTTTCAGGTTGTCCATTGTGGCAGAAGTCTATTTATAATGAGCTGCCAAATGAACTGGCTTACCAGTTAGGGGATGAGGTGATTATAGGATGGGAAAAAGCCCCTGCTTTACTGTATGTCACTCTGTACCTGCTGCAAAGCCCATTTACAGTTATTAATATGCTGGATTGAGTCAGCAAAGCTATAAGTATAGATAGACATGAACAAATTACTGCCCAGTCTCTTTATTGTAAATGGTCACATCAGCAACAAACGTAAAGTTGCCTTGTCGCACTCCTTACCGGAGGTCCCCAGCCCAACAGGATAGATGTCACCAGCACACCAAAGGGATTAGAAATTCAAAGTGATTTTTTAATTAAAATGTCATGTCATCAGAACAAAATCGATAAATGGTCACTCGCACTCCAACTTGATGCAAAGTCAATATCCTTTATTGACTGAGATACATCAGTGACACAAGACCTGTAAGTGCCCTGCCAGGCAAGGTGTAGTAAATCTCAGGACTGGATGGACAGAACTATTTGGTAGGTAAAACATTCCCCTAAAAAGTATTTCACCAGTGTTTATAACTGTTTGTCTGACATTTAGACAGCAATCATATTTAATGGAAGAGTTTTTAGAAACCCTTCCATTACATTGAGGTTCTTACAGACATACATAAACCTCAAGACAAGCCTCTTTGTCCTGAGGTTTTGTGTGTCTGTAAGATATTTGCTAGCGGCACAGTAATTGCAGAATAATTTGTGGTTGCAGGGACCGTGTGCGTAGACACTATTTAACTAAGCCCCTTTAAACTATGCCCAGTAGTCAGCACCATATAGCCACTCTTACTTTTTGTCACATTATCCCTTCTCAAGGCTGTACTTCTTTATGAAAGCCTAAAGTTGGCAGGTATAACCACAGGAGTGCTTAGGCACACTCACATACCAGGGTGTGCATTGCTATTTTTCTGGAGGAATTTCAGCCAAAAGGTAGATTTCCAGGGTAAAGCTTAGGCACAATTAAAATGTCTAGATGTTCCCACATGGACAACACATATTCAAATGGATGATAGCTGGCCCATTATCATGGGTGTGCATGATGCTTTTTAACTTTTATTTTATAATTTAAAAAGCACTAACAAACTTCACAGCAGCTTACATTTCACATCCATACCTACTTTAGTTGGGCTTACAAGTTAAAATCCTTACAACAGTCTAGCATACTCTAGTGAAGTATTACTGATGTTCTTTAAAGTGACACTAAACTCAGTTAAATCTTAAAAGTGCATTCATGTACACCAACTATTAACAAAAATGTATCTCATTTGTGTATCACTCGGCTGTAGATCCTCAAATCATCTCTGAATTGGTGGTGACACTGTCCTTCCTTCTGGAGTGTGGCTACTTTTGTTCCCCATGGTCCCTGTGCGTGTTGTAAAGTAGTCACTGCGCCAAGCTCACTTCCATGATGGACTACAATCTCAATACCAATTATTTACTAAACATAAGATTGTAGTTCATCACGGGAGTGAGCTTGGAGCGGTGGCTACTTTACAACACACACAGGGACCATGGGGAACAAAAGTAGCCACCCTCCAGAAGGAAGGACAGTGTCAACACCAATTCAGAGTTGATTTCAGAGATAGGGCACTTCTAGCCTCTCCTCTGTGGTCCCTCTGGGGGTTAGTCACCTTGCTTGTCCTGCCTCAGACAGCTAGTGAGGAAAACATGGATCACAATTGATCTCAGTGAGAGATCCAAGATTCTCTCAGGTAATCAGGTCAATTGTAATTTTATTTAGTGTACCCCCATACCCGCATTCACCCAGACAGTGGTCCCAATCTCCTGAATCTACCACAAAATCTGCTGCCCCCACTTGAACCCAGCTCTACAACTTTGGTTGACAGACATGTAGAAAACCAAAATGGTCACATAGGTAACCAAACATTCTTTTGGTTTTCAGCTTAGTAACTGTTAGGTCTACATTCTTTTCTTCAATGCACAGCTCCAGGAAAAAAAAGAAATCTTTTTCACCTGCAGAACAGAAAAAGAAAAATACATCGGATTTTTAAAGTACCCTTATATGAAAAAACATAGTAAACTTTATTTTAAATACTAAAATGATAAAACAGTGACATTCCACAATAGAATTAACATGCATGTAGATAGATATCCACTAGCACAAACTTTTCACAATCCATAGAAGCAAGCAACCCTTATTCTTTTCTTCAGCCTTGTTCGTGGGTTTGTTCCATTTTAGGTAAATACAATTTCAATCCATAGGATTGGGGGAGAAGTATGTTATAAGCACTCACAGGTTCACGGTTAAACCGCTTCATCAGGAGTGGGCTAAGGAACACTAAAGTAAAGCAAAAATATTACCAACATCAGAAAAAATCATTACCAATAAATGCCTTATGTGTCTTATTGTACTCAGTAACTTACATAGAATACCACTTGTGAGGATATAGCTTAAACCCAGTCTCATGCAGACTCTGGGCGCAGACCAGGAGGAACCATAACAGGGCAGAATATCAAACCCCTTCATAATGATGTCCAAGCCTTTAAATGAAGCAATATCCATTACCTGACCACATCAACCATAATCCCCAAGATCATACACAAATACCACAGAGAATCACCAAACAGGATGCCTGGGAATGACAGTACAAAATACTTAACCAAAGAGCCAACCAAAACATACACATGAGGATAAACTGCACTGCATACACAATATTCTCAGGTAGTAGGGAACAAACCTTAGTATTTATATGTATAAATTACATCAAGTTACAAGAAAACTCTAAGACTACATCTCTACAGGTACAGAAAAAAAATAAAAATCTTTACTATTGAAGAGATGTTTGAGATGTCCAGAAGTTAGAGTTGATTGTCTCAAATACAATCTAGTCACTTATGTTGTACAGTCCCAAAGCTGTTTTGAAACCATATAAGCCATCCCATCCAAGTGAGCAATCCAGTGACCACTTAGTAACTGTTTGGTCTATGTTCTCTTCTTCAACGCACAACTCCAAGAAAAAAAATGAACCTTTCCCACCCGCACATAAATGTTTTCAATACACATAAATGCATGAACCATGAAGCGTCTTGTTAGCGCTTCCAAAACCCAGAAACACTTATCTGCTGTGACATGACTCTTGGTGGCCTTTTTTCCAGTAGTGGAGACCAGTGTTTAAAACCTCCTCTCTTTGGCCTCCACTGGTCAGCCAGCTGGTCTTGTTCCCGCCATTTGTGTTGTGATGTCATGATGCCTCTGCTTAACGACTTCAGGACTCTGTGAAGACCCTGTGCTGACTCTGTGGACTCTATGATGATCCTGTGATGGACTCTTCTGACAGCAATGGGCAGTGTCCATGTTACCAGGAAGTGACATTAAATAGATCATATAATGAAATAAAACATAAGCAGTGGTTACTTTCAGTAATACAGGCAGCTGAAGTTGCATGTAAATCTCAATGTGTTCCTTTAAAAGTTGTGCATATCCCTATGTACAGTATATACTTGCTTATATATATGCCAGTTTGAGATTCACCTCTGGTTATATTGATACAGCGTAAACAAACACAGTACACTCTATTCCCACATGGTTGGAAATGTTATGCTGCCCTAGTTTTCCTGCTAGTTATTTGCTATCTTTTATTACTTGGAATATCTTATTATATGGGCAGCTGCCAATTGCTGCTTTGCTTTTAGCAAACTCCAACCAACGGTGTAAACAGATTCTACTTTGGGATAGAGTTATCAGAACTACTGAACTATAACAAGGTTCGAGAATAGCATTCTATTTCAAACTTTACCTACCAATATTCATATTCTAACTGCAGCTATTTCTGCACCCTAACAAATTGGTGCTGTTAGTTGTTATGTCTGGTACAAAATTGGGCCAAAATGTTGGCCAATAGCTCAGGTGCTGGTGTAGTTTTTGGTGTTGACTTAGGTAAGGGTGGTTTAGGGATATTAGGGCTCAGGGTCAGAGGTTGAAGTTAAACTTAAGGCCACTGGGTAAACTTGGGCTCTTGACATAAGGTGCAACTAGGTACAGCATACTCTATGTTTGAGTAAATAATCTACGTCAGTAAAACATAATCACAATTGATGGCCTGAGATGGAGGTCATAAATGTTGATACAATATGAATATTGTAGCAGAGCATCCCAGAGGGAGGCTGGGAAAGTCCTGTTCAAAGTTTATAGGTCTCCCAGGTTCCTCTCCTATACATTTAGGGATTGCTGATTCTGGCTCCAGTGCAGGGTTTACTCCTCTCTCCACTGGCAATTTAATCTCACCTGGAACCTGTACTCAGCGCTCTCAGCCTGGGGATCAGACAAGGCCTGTCTGAGAGAGCTGCAAGGTTGGTGAATACTAGCAAACAGTGTATGTGGAGGCTGACAAGCGATAGGCCTGCTCAGCCTGTTAGTTAGGACCTATATTTTTTGTGGCACTCATGAAGTTAGTGCCGGGGTATGGCTAGGTTTTATTTTTGTTAGTTTCTTGTGTACCACTGTACAGCACTTGTGAACGGGGGCCGGATTTCCCACAAGGCCAACCGATGCCCGGCCTCGGGGCAGCAGGGAGTAGAGGGGCAGCAGGGGTGTGAAATTCCTATCTCCTGACACCCAGGACATGAAGTTTTGGGCACCGGGCGGGTAGTTGTTTTCTACATTTAGCCCTGCTTTGGGCCAGCAAGGCTAAATGTACAGCGGGGAAGCCGCCGCTTGTTTTTTTACAAGTGACCTTGGCAATGTCACTGAGATCACTTGTATGCAGCCTGCATACAGGGGGGCGCATTGTAGAACCTGGCCTCGGGGCAGCAGAGAGAATAAATCCAACCCTGCCTGTGAATACTCTTGTAAATATCACCAATACTCACTGCACTGTTTGCCACTACTCCCTTGGCTTTAATATCTGTGCCCAAGGGACTGCTTATTCCCTGGAGTCTTATGTACCAACTACCGAACGCCAGCTCACAATATGTACTGTAGTTTCTCAGATCTAAGAATCAATCAGCAGTAGCATTGATGATCTGCAGTATTTTAAGGTTGGGTTGGCAGCTCTTATGTACAAAAGGGCTTTTAATGCCACTTTATGGTCAAATTAAAAGGAGAGAGACGGACACGAGCACCACATCAAGGGGTTACTGCCCAAAAATGTTTACTCCATGAAAGTCATTTCAGTAAGATTGGTAGGTGCAGCCAACACATTTTGTTGGCCCAGAATTGCCCCTTTATCAAGGCATGTATATAGAAACGCCGCTAGGTGGACAGATATTAAAACTGTGGTACAAAGATTCACTGGAACGCCACTCAGCAGCTAGTATAAGCAGCATCTGCATCTAAGGGCCGATTCACACTGAGCGGATTTCTGTGCGATTTCCGCCACGATATCTCGCATTTTTGCCACGCGATATTGCGAGAAGTTGCTGGCCAATGATTTTCAATGGAGCTGTCTTCATGTACAGCTCCATGTCGCCCGTCGCTCGCCGCGGTCGCAAGTCGCTTCTACATGACCCTTTTTTCGGAGGATTTTGCGCAATGTTTTGATTTTTTTAATGCAGCCCGATGGTGAAGGTCGCACTACCGTCGCTGGATCATCACTGGAACGCCCCCCCTGAAAGTCGCGCTATCCCGGCCGCGCGGATCCGCTCCAAAAGGTATGTCGCTTAGTGTGAATGGGGCCTAAGAAAATATGATGATAGCAACTCAATAACAGCAATCACTCAAAATGCACTATGGTTAAGAGTTTAAACTTTAGGAATGCTTTGTACGCCTACATTTAGCGAGCATTCAGCCCCAGTTATTAATTTGACGAAATAATCTTTAGTTTGTTCAGAATGTTAAATATTACCGCACTTAGATAAGGACTAGAGCAAAGGGAAACCAACTGTATTTGCTGGGGACATCGCCAAATGCATTTAGTGTAACTTCATGGAATTTCAGTTTATCTCTCTGTAAGGTTGTGCACAGCGCTGAAGGCTGAAGAGAAAAATCTGAAATGATTAGAACTACTTTATCTAGATAATCCCAGATTGGGTATGGTGGGTAGAGGATAGGCTTTTGGGACCTGATAAACAATGATTGGCAGTTGTATGAAATGCAAAGTTTTGCAAAGCACATCTTATTACGGCGTATCGCATTTCACATAAACTATTATGTTTGCGTAAGGTTTATTAGGCTCAGAAATCATGATCTTTACTTGCACCACCACCCTCTTGGTGTAGTACTGCACACCTCCATTGTACCAAGTATTGACTCCTTTTCAGAAGTATTATTTATTTGGTGTTGATCATGTGACTTGTGTGTCATATGTTGCATGTTAGGATTTTTCAACATTTGGCGCACTAGTTGCATCCTACTGGTCAAACCCTTCAACTTTATTATTACACAGGATTTATTTAGCATCAGCACAGGGGCGTCCCGAAGTCGGGTGTCACCCGGTCTCTAGACCGGCTGACACCCTGCTGTGTCGTCATCGCACGTGCGCGTGATGTCACTTCGCGCATGCGTGATGACATCATCCCGCATGCGCGACCATCTGATTGATGCCTGCCGGGCGGCCATCTTGGTGATGGACGCCGGAAGAGAGAGGAGGAGACGTTCACCTGTCAGGATGAGGTATGCCGCCAGGTCCCCTCCTCTCTCCTGACACTGTCGGGCTCTCGGTCTATGACTGAGTGTCTGACTTTTTAGAGGGGGGTGACACCAAAATGACTGTCAGTCATTTTGGTGTCACCTCTGCAATGGTGACACCCGGGTGTGGGCAGCACCCCCTGCACCCCCTTGTGACGCCACTGCATCAGTAGTTTGCGCAGTGATTTACAACATGTGGGAAGACAGTACAATTACAATACAGTGCCATACAAAAGATTAGAAAGACCCTGCGTGCTAGAGCTTACCATCTACAAGGAGGGGAAAGTGATACAGAAGGTTATTACTGTGAGGGATGAGCTGACTGAAGGAGATGTACAGTACAGTTTTTAAGAGCAGGTGGAATAGACTTCCCTGAAGAGTTGCGTTTTCAGGGATCGCCTAAGGAACACAGGTTAGGAGATAGCCGGTTGTGGGAGTTCAGAAGGATGGGAGAGGCTCTGGAGGAGTCCTGGAGGTGAGCATAGGAGAAGGTGATAAGGGAGCTAGAGAGCAGGAGGTCTTGGGAGGAGCGGAGAGGATGGTATGGGTGATACTTTGAGATGAGATCACAGCAGCGGTGTATTTAGGTTTCGTGCTGCCCTAGGCAAGACGAAACTCGGCACCCCCCCATCTAAATTTGTCCCACCCCTTCCTGTTCAAGACATTTTGCGTAACCTGTCAAGTCGCTGGATACAGCTTCTGACAGGTTGCGCTATTAGGCCTCATTCATACTGCTTAAATTGGGCCTTTACAGATACTAAATACATGTACTTTCAGTCCGTTCTTTTATTATCTTGGAGCATGTACGTTTCCTAATAACCTCTGCTAACATATGACAATGATATCAGTGTACTATATCAGTGAATCTTCTATAATTCAATGAACAATATGTTGCCCGGTAGCTATGATGTTCCGCATAAGACACAAAGCTTTATTCATTCCCATTCTCCTGCCACTGCCAATACCCAAAGAGCTAATTTTAACACAGTTCATACTTCCTATGCAGCATCAGCAGCTTCCAAGCCTCACTCAGCACCAACCACCCAATCAGCGAGTCAGCTTGCCACATGCCCAACATTCCTTCAATGGGCACCTGGATATTTCGCCCTGATCGATCGTCGGCTCAGTGGTATGTCCCGTCCCGCTCTAACTGTCCCCGGACACTCAACCTGTTCGTTATTGCTGAGCGGGGTGCGTGGTGACGTCATTGTGTTAGGCCTAATTGCTTACCGGAGGTGCTCGCTCGAGGGAACGCGCCCTCTCGTCCCTCCCTGGCTGGATAGTTTGTTCAGTGGCAGAGGAAGAAGTTTTGTGAGCCTGTGTCTCTGTCCATGACCGTGAGGCAGCGGCGAGGTGTCCAGTATGAAGTTTCTGCTCGGGGTGGTACAGGGGCAGTGTGAAGAGGAGGTGCCCAGGGCGAGCTGTCTGGGCCGCCTGTGGGGGAGGATACGAGCATCTTACTGTTTGTTTCTCTTGACAGGCTCTCTGCTGGCGGCGAGACATGGACTACCCTGATTTTGTGCGCCCGCCGCCAGCTTTCCTCTTTGCAGAAGGGGGCGAAAAATGCCGCCCACCTTCAAAGTGCCGCTCCAGGCAAACGCCTTGTTTGCCTTGCAGTATATACGCCCCTGGGTCACAGATGTAGCTGGGGGCAAAGTTGTGGATGGCGTTGTATGTTGTTGTTAGTATTTTGAATTGTAAGTGTTGCGCTATTGGAAGCCAGTGGAGGGATTAGCAGAGAGGCATGGTAGCCAATCCCTCCACTGGCTTTCAATAGCACAGTAGAGTGTTTGGTCAGATGGAGGAGCCTGGCAGCAGCATTCAACTTTAAAAATTATTTAGCACATTCAATAAAAAAGTGTTCCGTGAGCCAAAATCAAAATTGAACTAGTAGTAGTTAATCATACCTTTAGCCATGCAAATCAAAGATTTAACACCTTCCTGACACCAAGGATAGGATTATGTAACTAGAACTGTGCACAATTTTCACACCTCCCATCCTGTACTTAGACAATCAACACCTGCCTTTCCATGGTAACTGGTTTATAGGAAAACGCCAGTTTCATGAAACCCCCCCCTCCCAATAATATAGCATATCAAATTTCTACAAAAGCAATTTTGTAATTTATTGTTATAAAAAATTACTTTCACATTTCTGGAAAATGTTCTAAAACGTTTTAAAAATGTTCAAAAAATTCAAAGCAATATGGCAATAGGACTGTTTAGAGTGGATGGTAGATTCAAGCATTTTTTATCATTCAGCCTACAGGATGCTGGATGTATGGCCAGTTTAAAGTGTATTTCCACTTTTGCAGTCAAATTTGAGAAAACCCCTCTATATGTTTGTTATGCTGTTTCTATTCACATAACAGAAAATATATACAGTTTATATATTTTTTAAATATGTCTTACCTTTTACATGTTTTGGTGCAGCAGGCAACATGGCTGATTCCAGGTACTTCTTAGCACCTTCACAGTGAGTCCTAATAGAAAGACTTAGGACTGAAATTTAAGGATTGTATTTCTCTCATTAACTTCATTAGCATTTGAATGCAGAAGCCAGTGCTGCAATCCTTTAACTCTTTGTTAGAACATCTATAATAAATAAATCAAAGCAACTGGACTTGCTTTTTTCTTTCTTGAAGACGTTTCGCTCAATTCTGAATTGAGAAAGCTGGTCGGATGACCAGCGACACATCTTCAGGAGCAATACAGCAAGTCCAGTTGCTTTGATTTATATTTTACAGATACTGTGCACCATGACCTTGTCTCAAAATATCACCCTAACTGTCCCCTCCGCTCCTCCCAAGACCTCCTGCTTTCCAGCTCCCTTTTCATCTCCTCCCATACTCGCCTCCAGGACTTCTCTAGAGTTTCTCCCATCCTGTGGAACTCTTTACCCCAACCTGTCCGTCTATCTCCCACCTTGACTGCCTTTTGGCAATCCCTTAAGACTCATCTCTTCAGGGTAACCTATCCCACCTCAACCTGACCACTGAACTATCACATTCTCAAACAATGCATCCCCACACAGTTACCTCTTCATGTTTCACTGGCCCCTCCATTTTAGATTGTAAGCCCTCAGGGGCAGTGCCCTCCTTACCATCTTGTCTTGGTTTGTATTGTGATTGTAATGTCTTCCTTATATTGTAAAGCGCTGCGCAAACTGTTGGCGCTATATAAATCCTGTATAATAATAATAATAATAATAATAATAATAATAATGACCTGGACAAATGAGAACCTTCAGTCAATTTGTTAGGGCAGGCAGTGTTCAAATTTACTTTACAATTTTTTATGAAATAAGCTAGCATAGTACAGATAAGCTCAACAAACCCCTCTTAACATTACAACGAAGGAACAACAAGTAGAAATGTTAACCATCAGGAAACCAAGGAACCCTACCCCAAAAAAAAGCAGTTTAAACAGCAAGAATTTTTGAAATATGTTTTCAGCTTATGCTATGTGAATGGGAACGTGTAACAAATATAAAAAAGGTGTTATTCCAATTTGGCTTAGAAAGTGGAAATACACTTTAAGCCTACTAGCTCACAGTTGAACTGATTGTGGACTGAAGCATCACATGCACTAAAAGGTAAAAAAATCTCCCAGCAAAAGAGCACAGAGCACTGTGTGTGAACGCAGGAGTGTCCCATCTGGGATGTAATTGCACTGTGCACTACGGTTATGATGGCCATACAGGTAACAATAATCATTATCAAAATTTCATATCTTTCCCACAAAAGCAACACAACAATTTCTAGCTTCCACATGTCACTACACTAACAGGGTTATTCACTAAAGGGTGAAGAGTTTGCAGAGGTCAGGAGGAGTGAACAATCTAGGACAACATAGCTGATTTTGAAAAATTCTCAAATATAGATAACTTTCCAGTTCAGCTATGTTGTCCTAGATTGTTCACTTCTCCTGCCTTCTCCAAACCCTTCACCCTTTTGTGAATAGCCCTGTTAGTCCCTGGGGAATCAGCTAGGCATTCTCAACTACCCAACAGGCAAAATCTTAATCGCGGTGCAAAATTGACTGTAGCGCTCCTTTGCCCTTATACAGTACTATTTAGATCCACCCAGTTCCTTGCACGACTCCAACTACTTTTGGCAAAGTACCACCTACGTGGACACCAGAATTTGGGGATTATCTCAGGTGATCCAGGGATCTGTACATTCACAGGAAAAAAAAATCATATCTAACCATTTCTCCTTGCCATATGCTCAGTAGATCAGCTCACTAGCAATACAGCATTTAATAATCAAGCGTTCGCCTCTGTTATTGCTATGAGCATGTCTTACTTCAGCCACCTATAACATCGAAAGACTTAATGACCTAATATTCATTTAATCTGTGAAGCTGAAATAAGCCTATAATTATTTCCAAAGTGCTATGTATAACACTAGCTACAGTAACAATTACAGTGGTTAATTAGTGTAATGGAGCCCTCTGTGCTACTCACCTACGTTGATGGTAACAATTAGCCAGACTAATGACAAAGCCAGACAGAAGGGAGTGTGGTTCATGGGCAGTATGTAGACCACACAAGAGAAGTGAATCCAAAAGGAAAGCAAATCCTTAAAAAAAATAACTTGATCTGCATGAGTGATAATGAAGCAAACATGAACACATAACATAACCCTGATGTTCTCATGTTTGGAAGCAAGTTCCCAGTTTTAGATTAATAGGACTGTGTTCCCTCGGCTCATACAGTTGACCCTCCCTCTTTAAAGTCCTGGTGTGCAAGAGATTATGGAAAGCTGATATAAAGAAGTTTAATGTAGCGGAATTGCTTACCTTCAGTAATATTTAATTGTTGAATTATACATCTTCCTGGAGTTCATGGATGAAACCAGCATCAGATCTATTTCTCTCCCCTTGAGTTGAATCAAGGGGAGAGAGTACAGGATAGTATGGGTAAGATGTGGTGACACAATAACAAGTACTGTAAGCATTGCATGTGCATTGAAGGGTATAGAACAAGAACTTTTTAAATGTAAAGACCCTGGACTGAGATTAGAGCCTGTATCCAAACTGTAAACACAAAAGGTATAGCCAAGGTCCAAAGGTAATGCAAGGTAATAAAACATTGCGTGTACGTATTTGGATATAGGGATTTTCAATGGACATGAAATATGGCCATTGGAGACAGAAGCAGGGCTGTCCCTTTTATGTTTGCTTTATGCAGCATCTCTGTGAATAACATGGGGGGGGGGGGGGGGGGGCAGGCATAGCGGCATGGCCGCTCTGCTACACAAATGCAGTGTGCCTGCTGCCTCTTTTCTGGCCAGAGCGTCCCAGGCATGTTGCTAAGAGCTGGGGCAAGATGTGCAATGGCCATATACGGTATACATCTCCCTGCCCAGCTCTTAGCAAGCAGGGAAAGCTCTTGCCAGCATCCCGCCGAGCTCCCGGCAGCCAGTGATGTCTCTGGTTGCTAGGAGCTTGGCGGTACACCGGCCAAAGCTATAATTGCAAACTTTATATAGAAACAAGAGTTTTTAAACAGTTAGGTCCCTTAATTAGATTATTTCTATCAGCCTGATTTTTCTGACATGTGTGTTTAAAAAAAACAACAAATTAAGACCCTACGTTACCTTTGACACACAACAATATGCGTATGCAATCTATATTGCATATGCAACCCTCTTCATAGATTATTAATTCACTGTAAACACTAAAAATGTGATATCTGTTATTTTTCATTTTTTCTGTCTCATTTGAAAAACAAGATTCATCTTCACCGGAATGAAATAACGTGTCCTGAAACACTAATAGACATTGTGCTAATAATACACCGAGAAGATACCGCAGTTAATGACTGTGATAAATGCAGCAGATAGGGCTTTATCATCTATACACTCATCACTTGCAATTTATTGCTGTTTGTTTGCTGCAATTGCTGAATCACTGGATTACTTCAGAGTTGCGTTATGTTAATTCACTGTTACTTGGTTTGTTTAATGTGTCTCTTGTAATAGAGGTGACTCTTCATAAGTTTATGAAAATGATAAGTACAGTCAGACATGGAGCCATCTATTTCCATCCAATTAGTACCATCCTTCTTTCCCCCTTAGTGTCTTTTGTTTTCTTAACTGCCCCACTCCCTTTTCCCCTTCTTGTCTATTCCCTTAGCCACCCCTTTTCTAACTGTTACGGCCCCATTCCAAAGCTTTTCAGTCTTCTCCTCTCTCTTCACCCTTCTTCATAACCCTCTCTTGTATCACTTGCTAGGCTGCTAGCACAGCCTATATTGATAGCCAACCCTAATTCCCTAAGGAGACCATAAGGAATACCTCGGGGCAAGTTTGTTGATACTTTGAGCACTATATAACAGCAAAAAAAAAACTTTTCTTCCCGATGCCTCTGAGAAAAGGGAAGTAACCATTTATCCCTTTATGGACATTGAAAATTTGTTGAGTTTGGTTGAAAGGTTATCCAGATATTACATCCATCAATACCATCATTTTAACTAGGAGAGACTTTTTGGTTTAATTTGTCCTACTGTAATCACATGAGGGAGGAACTTGGTGTTTAATCACCTAGGAGGTTCCATATATCAACGCACAGTAATTTGTTCATTTATTTATTCCATCATCACAGAATTTTTATTTTATGAATTTAAATTTTTATGTACACAATAAGGAAATTAATCCTTTCACGTATTTGATTAGATGAAATTAGTTCACTGTATATTTATAGAAATGCATTGGTTTGTAACCGACTGAGCTTAATGGTGTCCGCATACAATGTATAAAACACTCAGAGGGTGATTAACAGATTGCCACACAAGACCTAGCGCAATATCTTCAGCAAAGTTTCGGTTGAAGTTAATAGAGTGTGCTGATTGTGGTGCCATAAACCTTGAAGTGGGGCTACCCCCGCACTGCAAGGGTTAATTGTTTGTTTTGTATAGGGGACACTATTAAAGCTGTTTTGGTTATTTGTTCCTCGGTTACACCAGCTCCCTCCTCTGCAGCTCTGCACAGTTTGGATTACATTTCTCAACGATCTTCAAGGTGTTGTAAAGGATTGAGTCCTGTCTGCCAACTCACTAAGATTGTCATGCATAGCCATCTCACCACAACAGTAAGTTACAGAGATCACACTTCCAATGCTTAGACTGGGAAGGCAGAATAGCAGTACAACACCTCTAAAAATGACCGCTTCTGGGAAAGTTGCAACCCCAAGGAGATCTAATTGTTTTCCAACAATTTTGGGGGAAATTTAAGAAGCATGCAGGTATTGGATGGTAAAAACAGGGAGCATGGCACTAGACACATTGCATCATTACATGTACATGTCATACACAGATGCCAAAGCTTTTTTAGGTTTGGGTTGTGTAAGGGGGGGTTTAACCCCTGTCAAGTTTTTTTGTTTTGTTTTTTTTGCCATCAGTGTCCCATCCGGGAGATTTCCCTTCACTTTCTGTCCGAATACCACAACAGGAAGTAAGAGGAAATCCCTCAAAAATGAGGGAAATCCCTGGTGGTAAACAGAGTCACCAGAACTGGTGTCCTCGTTGGAAAATTTCCAATCTACTCCTGTTGCGAAGACAACCCAAAATGTGAAAATCTGAGGATTTCCTTTCACTTTCAGTGATAACATTCACCAGGACAAATAGAGAGGGTGAATCTCCCTAATGGGGACACAGACAGCAATATATCCAAAATTAAACAGAAAAATTGGGCTTTAAGGAACATAGGAAGGGGCGGGCTGTTATATGTAAAAACTGTAGTGTTAACATTTGTGATCATTGTGATTTGTCATCACAGCAATCACATGGTACAGAGCTGCTTGTATCGGCTCTCTGCACTGTTTTTGGGATCCGAGCTGTCTTATGATAGCTGAGATCTCAGCCATTAATGGGCACAGTGGCCACTCCAAGTGAAAAAACCCTTGTTTGGTTCGAATTTGAAATTTAGAACATGGAAAAAGTTTGAATTCCAACTCGAACTCAATGCAAGTCTATGGGGCTAGAACTTTCAAAATCAATTGACCCCATTTTGAAGGTGTATATGCAACATATTGGCCATAAAAGGGTATGGGGATTCAGGTACTGCCCTGGAGGACATGTATCAATGAAAAGGAATCTCCCACTGGGCCAAGCTTCAGTATCTTGCTAGTCGGCCCCGCTGACTCTCAAAATACCTGAACAATGCCTGCATCCAATCAGATTGTTCAGGTTTTTTGAGAGCCAGTGGGGCCAATTAGGAAGATGCTGAAGCTTGGCCAAGTGGGAGATTCCTCCATCCACACAGTTTAGCATAGATGGAGGAATCTGTTGCACTTTTTCCATCTGACCATAGAAATTCAGCAGATAATCTATAGGTGTATGGCCAGCTTAAAACTCCTAAATGCATGATGCTAGTGATGTGGTTAAATCTCATTTATCATGCAGCAACCCAATCAAAGTGCATCAGGATCAGCTTGTCATTTAGAGACCTCTTGTAAGGACTACAAGCCGCTACATAGCTTTGTGTCAGCTGCAAAATGTTCTTTTGAAACTCCAAACTCATTGAAAGGAGAACTCTGAGGTGAGTGCTTTTCACTCACCGCATAGTTCTAGCCGACCTGTGACGATGAGACTGTCACAGGTCGGCTTAGTAGATTGGGAGGTGAGCGAACACATACCGGCGTTCGCTCACCTCTCGATCCTGTCACGGCTCTCTGCCGAGAGAGGGGAGGGGCTGGATTCCCCCCCCCTCCCCGCTCTGATCCGCCAGCGCTGACTGGCGGAACGGAAGGGAGAGGGGGCGGGTAAAGCTGGCTCTGCCTCTAGATAGGCAGAGCCAGCTGTCAGTCACGCAGCTGGGCGGATCCAGACATAATTGTCGGGATCCGCTTCAGCTGCGGCGTCTCAGTATACCGCAAGCTACAGCTCGCGGTATACTGAGCTTAGGGTGATGGGAGGACGCTAGTTTGTGTCCTCCCGTTACCCTAAGGAGAACTATGGGGAAAAGCCTTAACCCCATAGTTCTCCTTTTAATTTCATTATAACTTCCATTTATTAACAGGTTAAAAAGTATCAGTCCCAAAGCCTGAGCTCATTGGTATGTAATACCATATTGGAGTACTAGTTGGTAGTTTTGTGTTTTTGCTCCTTTGCTTTCATCATTTTTTTCTTTTCATGGATGCTGTTAACACTTTTTCAGAGCGAACACTTCTAAAAGTTCTATAAATGTGTTGTGCCAGCGCGTTTTTAAGGCCATCACTGTATTAATGAATGAATACATTCTCCAGGCTATCATCTTTAATATTCTGTTAAGAATGTATTAATGCATTCTTGACGGCATCACTTTGAATACTGTAATAATATAGTACTGGAGCGGATTTTATTTAAAGTGCATTTCCACTTCTGCAGCCAAATTGGGATAACTATCTACTTTATATTTGTTACATGTTCTCATTCACATAGCATATAAAAAAGAATGTGTAACTTTTTTTATTTCCTGAAACATCCTATGAACACAATCTTACTTAGCTTTTCTCTTTTCTATAAGGAGTGGGCTAGGGAGTTATGTTAACCAAAATTAACTCTGTCTGTGCTGTTTTGGCAGATCTCATGTGTAAACTAGATGTGCACACTGTCTGTCCTAACAAAATATTAATAACTGAAGGTTTGGATGGTACATTGTATGTTAATGCAGTTTTAGACCAATCTATCTAAAGTGTCCGTAATTGCAAACTATTCTGAACAAAACAAGCTGCTTATAGAGTCCTGTATAAATCTGCTCCAAAGCAACAACTAGAAAGGTAAGAAATATATATTTTTAGGTATGTAAATGGAAACACAGAATATGTAGTGGGTGGCACAGTGGTGGCACGGTGTAGTTGTTAACCCTTCTGCCTTGCAGTACTAGAGATCCCTGGTTCAAATCCCAGTCATTGACACTCTCTGCAAGAAGTTTGCATGTTCTTCCTGTGCTTGTGTGGGTTTCCCCCCCATACTTCAAAGACATGATGGTAGAGAAAGGTAGAGAAATTGGCTCCTGCCTAAATTCTCCTTGTATGTATGCATGTGAGATAGGGACCTTAAATTGTAAGCTCGTTGAGGACAGGGACTGATGTGAATGGGCACCATGTAAAGTTGCATGCAAATTGTTGGCCCTCTATAAATACCTGTATTAAATAAATAGTGGGGGGTTGTCAAATTTGGCTGCAAGGTGGAAATACCCTTTAGGTCCCTTTCACCTGTGCTGATCAGGAGGGGAACTGATCCCATCCTGATTAGAGCAGTATGGATTGGATGTCACCGCTGTGACATAAGTCAAGTTTTTTCCTCCATTTTGTGATATAGGAAAGAACAAAAACTGCCAGGCCCCATGTCGGTCTATGGTGAATTGGATGTAAACACACGTGTCCATTTACATCAGATTACCCCTGATCCAGCACAATCAGGTCCAGCGAAGCAGAACTCTGTTCTGTTTGTTTTTCCAGACTTGGCCAGAGTCGGGGTAACCAGGTATAAATGGACACCCGCCATTTTACACTTGGCTGCCCATAGACTAGCGTTGGGCATCTGATCGGACTGCCCGTGTGACAGGAACCTTAAACTTGCAGCACCGAATGAAGTGCAGAACTATTATTTTTAACTTATTGCTTGTGAATGTGTATATGCCATCAGGATCCTCTGCGATGAATGCATTGTACTTCTAATGTGGTTTATGTGTTACTTATTAGAGGCTTGCAATGGCTGGGGGGGTCACAAGTGACTTAATAGGTGGTGATTTATATTGGATTCGCCCAGTATATAGCTGGGCAAACTCTCTCCGCACATCATTAGATGCTAGATGGAGCCATGGGCCATAACAATTTGCTTTTCGGCTCCATGTGGAAACTGTAATGGGATGTGAATGACATTCGCCTAGCTATATGCTGGATGAACCCTTTATAAATAATACCTTAGAATGCTTGAGGGCACAGATGCACTATTCCTGTCTGTTCGGACATCAAGCTCATACACATAAAGCCAGACACAGTGTTACTAGTTCTATTATTATTATTATTATTATTATTATCATCATCATTTCAATTATTAATGGAAAATAAGCAAGTCTCCAAAAATTCACTCCACCAAAACTCAGTCCTCCCTATAAATTAGCCCATTTTTAAATAAGCTATTAGACATTTTAAGGAAACGGTGTCATGAGGCCATTCATTTCAATAACAGCGTATGTGCAGTTAAAGAAGGAAAAATAAAAAACACCTTTGCAGTAGGGCTACCCCCGCACTACATGGATTAAGTGCTTGTTTTGTCTAGGGGACTCAAATAAAGCAGATACACTCACCTGATCCTCAGTCTCTCCGAGCTGCTAGACTGATCCCCACAACCTCTTCTCCCCTGAGCTCTGGCAGTCTAAAGGCCGCTGATGTCATCACGCGTTATGCAGGTCCATTGACTTGCATTAGATGTGAGAATGTCTAGGGACATTCCATAGGAGAGGTGGTGAGTGCTGTCCACCACTGGACCAAGTACCAGGTAAGTAAAACTGCTTTATTTAAGCCCCTAGACAAAACGAGCAATGCTAGGTTAATTTTTTGATTTCCCTGCTGCTGGGTGCCGCCATCTTGGATGTGATGTCAGCAGCCCCAGCAGAGTCAAGTGACATTCTACAGTATTCCCTTTTGCTCTTACCCTGGCTGCTAGATAACAGGGATGGGAATGGGGGGATGAGGGAGAAGCTTGACCGGCACAGACAGAAAGTAGACACTTCCAGAATAGGACAGGGTAATGACATGCAAGGGGGCTGTGCTAGGGAACTGACAGTTCTGAAATCTTCTATCAAGTTCAAAGAAACATTGCAAGTGAATAAAAAATAATTTATGGAAAGGAAAAATCACCGCATGTAAGCATTTAAAATTCTTGATTAAGACTCTTTAATGGATTGTATGCAGGTAGGCTGTTTTGTCACTTTAGCTAGTTGGTGGTAGAGCATAGCAGTAGTAGTGAGTGATGATAATGGATGGACTTCCAAAACACTATATACAGTAAACTCCCCGTTATCCGGCATCCACTGGAATTGGGATAAATGTAGTTACCATTAACGATAGGTCTGTTTTACTTTGACTGGCGACATTTGCCACTGACTGCAGCTGATTGGCTATAGACCTTGTTGACAATTTTTGTCCCTCTCCTTTGAATGAAGTCAAATGAAAAAGCGAATGGTATTGAATTGGGTGGTGCCAACAGGGCCACCCACAGCTTGGATTTGAATGTTTGTGGCCTGGGGAGGATCTAAAGCAGATGTAAACCCAAGCCAACAAAACAAAAAGTGACTTTTACTCATAAAAAACATTCTTCTGATAATAATATATTATAAGTACATCTACCAAGCACCATTTTTAGGCATTTTTTTTGTCAGTGGTAAGTTGATCCGTCCCTTTGTTGGTCTAATATGCTGGGAAAGAACTGAGAGATGTCATGACCCCCTTGTAAGTAAAGATGATATGCTGGTCAACAGTAAATTTGCCAAAAGAGAGACATTATTGGATGTGATGTGCAACTGTGGGAGGGACTAGCCTCTTTTTCCATGGTGACCTTCTTACACTGGGGCAAGTCTTGTCATACTATAACTAAAAGCAAGCTCTAAGCAGTGATACTGGTAGGAACAACAGGTATTCAAAGTAATCCGACTAGCTTTCTCACTCGAGAATGACTCATTCTGAATTGAGAAAACTAGTCAGATGACCAGCAAAACGTCTTCAAGAAGAACACAGCAAGTCCAGTTGCCTTGATTTATTTTTTTACAGATCTTCCTGCAAGTGTCTCATGTTGAAGACTTTGCTGGAGACTGCAGTACTGGAAGATAGAGGAATCCAACCTGGCTGCCCTCCATAGAGGTGAGCATTGACAGTCTTGTATTGAAACCAGCAGTTGTTTACGTTTTTGATAGGAAGCTACAGAGCTGCTTTAAATGTCAGGGCCATTTGCTGTTCTCGGTCCAACACTGCCTAGGAGCACTATAAAGGGGAATTAAAAAAGGTATTTAAGGCAAGTAAAAACCTAAAGCCAATATTACATAAAGCTTGTGAAATGTTTTCTATTCAGAGAAGATAACAAGTGGTAAGTAGGTGAAAATTGAAAGGTTAGAAGCAGAACAAACATTTGTAAACATGCTTAGAACATACTTCTTCCTTGAATTCTGAAATGTATTACGGCATGTTGTTGTTGGAATTACTGAAATTGGCAATGAAATCTCTATACCCATCCTCAGCAATATGAACAATGTTCTTTTGTTGTGGTCTGTGTATAAAACATTTCATAAAGAGAAATTGTAATGGCTTTGGGTCAAATGTAAGTCCAATGAATCACACAGTTACTTGAATAAAAAAAATATATAATTTTATTTTATTATATACAAGATATAAAAACAGCCATGATTAAAAAATATAATAGAAACCTTCAACAACCACTCAGTTCCATGATTAGGGCTTATAACACATGATTGGATCATTCAATAGCATGATGACAATAATTGTAAGGGTAATAATGGGTACATGTACTAGTCAAACATGATAAAGATATAAGTCGATCCAAAAATGTCATGTGTAAGGCCTTAACTGGAGCCAATAGAATGGATGTTTTTCAATTTTCTATGCGTTTCGCGCATCTAGCGATTCATCAGAAAATGGAGGTAATCTAATAAGGTCATAAAGAGATAAATAACATAAATTGTATATCCTCACAAAAGCTTCCTATTTATAATAATCAGATACATATACATTTTTATTCATAAATGTCTGCCAGTCTTACCGACCCAATTATAGGTTTTAATCATGGCCGTTTTTATATTTTGTATCATAGTAATTAAATTATATATTTTTTTATTCAAGTAACTGTGATTCATTGGACTTGTCGCTTGGCGCCGTTAAAGCCACACTTTTCTTTCCTAACCTTTTTTGACCAATACATGGGTGTGGCACCACACACTCAGGATCTGTTCACCAAAACCTTTTTTGTCCCATATCTATATATATAGATATATAGATATATTAGTGTATATAGCGTATATAGCAGATAGAGCAAGAACACATTTAATACATGAGAAAGGATCCTCGGAACATTTCCTGTTTTCTGCACAGCACAGTGGACATTGTTTTCTTTCAAACATTCTGCATCTAATTAATCATTTCAACTACCCTAACTATTATAAATGTTTCTTATTTGTGTATCACTCGGCTGTGGATCCTCAAATCATCTCTGAATTGGTGCTGACACTGTCCTTCCTTCCGGAGGGGGGGTACTTTTGTTCCCCATGCTCCCTGTGTGTGTTGTAAAGTAGTCAGGGCTCCAAGCTCGTTCTCATGAAGGGCTACAAGCTCATCTTTAGTTTACTAACTTGTAATGAAGTGGTGGGAGGAGATGAGGAGGGCTTATGGAGATGATGAGATGTCTGACACCATGTGCTTAGGGATTCGAAGCCCTAAATATACTGTGTTGTCATGTCAAAGGGAAAGGAAGGAGCAAATGTTATTTCTGCCAAACAATGTGGTGATAAATCCAAAGGTTTTGTGGTGTTACAGAAACAGGAGGTGGGGGAAATCTTCCAATGGGGAAACCTGTTCTGTTGCCAGCTGTCCCCCAATAAGGAATCTATACTTTAGTTTTGTTGATTAAGACAGCCGCACGTGTGTTATGATGTCCATGGTATGATGTCATCACGCACGCACAGTGATGTTCTTCACTGCCTGCGGCCATATTGGTAATGGACGTCAGCAAAGAGAGGAGGGGATATTGATCAGGTATGCCGGCAGGTCCCCCCCCCTCTTGTGCCACACTTGGCCCTTTGGTCCATGACTGAATGCCCAACTTTTAAGAGGGGGTGACCCCCTCTGATGGTGTCACCTAGTGAAGGCTGCACCCCTCCCCCTGTGTGATGCCACTGGATAAAGGATAATCCATTCCGGAAGATGTTCAATCCTTTACATACAAGGCTGCTATCATGGTCTAGGGTGATCATCAAAGGCTAAATATCTATTTGTGACTTTTTATATTTATATATAACAGTGAACTCAAATTAAACAGCAAAATACACAGGGGAGATACATAAATGGTAACTGTTTTACCTGCCAAAGGATTCATATCTGGTCAGCCCTGTCAGAGAGTACAAGCAGGTCACTGACCTCATGTTTCCTCTATTGCAGATAAGCTGTCCAGCTTGGTCCCAAATCTGCCTTCACCCTGATTATTGGATTGTGAACGAGCTGATAAGGTCACCACTCGGCTTTACCTCCTGTCAGCCATAATCCAGTTTTAGATTGACTCTCCCAGTCCAAGACTAACAGGGTTATTCACAAAGCTGCCGAAGGCAGCCGAGTGAATAACCGACCCGAAGTGAAGTGAGCCGAAAGCTGTTTGGCTATTCACTTCAGGCTTGTACGGCTCATTTCAGCCGTACAACAGCTGAAATCAGCCGTACATCGGCTTGCTTCGGCTGACTTCGGTTCAGCCGAACATGCACAGCATGTTCAGCTAAGCTGAAGTGCAGAAGGAGTTCAACTCAGCTTATCCAACATCCGGTTCGGCCGAGCCTCCGGCAGGCTACTTGCTGCCCAGTGGCGGACCTAAGGAACAAAGGGCCCTGGTGCAAGATTTTTTTTTGCCCCCCCCCCACCCACAAACACAGCGCTCTCCTCCCGCAGCGCTCGGCCGTCACTTTCTCTCCTCCCCGCTGGGACACAAAGCAGCGCCCAGCGGGGAGGAAAGAAAGCACCGATACGCCGCTTGACTGCTGGGCGGAGCCAGCTGTCATCTAACGGCTGGCTCCAGCCACTTGCACAGACAGATCAGCGTCCCTGGTTACCAGGTAACCAGGGACACGGATCTCCAGGCAGCCCAACTCTCCTGGGCACTCCGGGAGTCTACCGCTATTAGATAGCGGCTCCCGGCCGCCCGGGAGAGAGAAACACTTTCTCCCAGAAAGGTTCACTCTGCTCAATCGAGCATAGTAAACCTTTCCCTGCTCTGTTTTTTTTTCTCTTCTGACAATTTGCATTAGCCAATAGCAAACTAGATATTGCACCCGCCCACTGCTGCTGTCAATCAACAGAGGGGACCTGAAGTTCTCCATCAGGTCCCCTCTAGTGATTGACAGCAGCAGAGGGCGGGTGCAATAGTTAGTTTGCTATTGGCTATTGCAAAGTGAAATAGCCAATAGGAATCTAGCTATGCATTCCTATGGTGATTTTTTTTTTTTATTCTGACGGCAGCAGAACTGCCCGGCCAATAGAAAATAGTTGGGCGGAGCTAGCTGTCACTGCTAGCTCCACCCAATCGTTTTCTATTCTATTTTTTACTACTTTTTAAACAGTTTTTCTATTCTGCTCGGTACCACAGAGGTACTGAGCAGAACAGCGGAGCCGAATGCCGCATTCGGCTATTCACTCGCTGCTGTTCGGCATCTATGAGAATAGGCCGAATAGCAGCGAGTAGCTTGCCAGAGGTTCGGCTTAGCCGATCCAGATGTTGGATCGGCTGAGTCGAACTCCTTCTGCACTACGGGTCGGCCAAACATGCCGAAGCCACCCGATGTACGGCTGATTTCAGGCGATATACTTCGCTTCGGGTCGGTTAGTCACTCGGCTGCCTACGGCAGTTTAGTGAATAGACCGCTTAGTCTATTTCCAAGCAAGACCTTTAAAGTGTGTCCTGTCTGTGGAATTCTGAGACACGTGAATACTATGTACATTCGCGCACGCGCGTGTTGACGTCACGTGCATGCGCAGTGACGTCTCGGCGGGGTAACACTCGGTTACCGCTCCGGGTGTCACCCAGCCTCGGGACGCCCCTGTGCACATGCATGATTTATAAAATTACATTGAGATGTAACATAGTGCAATATAATGCCACTGGAATAAAATGAATAACTGGTGATTCTCTCCTGAGATGCCTGTGCTATTATTGCTGCTGTTTGCCAAACCTAGCCCCAGGTCATCTAGCCTACCCAAACCTACCCTACTCTAAAAACCGATAGGGTCATCACTCTGCCTTACCTCCTGTCAGCAAGCATCCAGATTTAGACTGACAGAACCATGTAATGCATTTGCGATTGATTGGCTCACGCATATGGCCATCCCTCTACCAGTCTTAGATTAACCGTAGAGGGGATTATTTGAAGCTAATATATCGAAAGATCCTGAATTAATTAATTGTTATTCAAAAACAGCTAGCATAAGGACCTGATCCTAATGCTAGCTGTTTTTAAAATACAATTAATTAATTATACATGGATTACTGGATTAAATAGTGACATGTTACATCTCCCTGGAGTTTATCTTTTCATCTAAAAATACATAATTTTTTAGTTTTGAATGAGTCTCCACCAGAAATTTTAACCTAAACCCCCTCATATAATTAATTTGATTTACTATGGAGAAGAAAAAAAGACATATTTAGTAAATGTATAATTTTTTTAAATAATACAATGTAATGCAATTGTAAACTAAATGCACCGAACAAATGATCATTCTTTCCTGAGATGCCTGTGCTATCACTGCTATTGTGCTGTTTTCCCAGACCTAGGCCCAAGTCATCACACTAATCTGCGCAGCAAAACTTTACCCTTTGGACCTTTTGCAACTTGCTCTGAACTTCTAAACACAATACCTCAGCTGGTTTTCCTGCCTATATAAATTCAGGTCCAAAGCAAAATTCTCATTCTCTCCCTGGGACACAAGACCAGCAGCCAGGACTGGCGAAATAGGAGTTTAAGGGGTGCCTGAGAGCTTCTACAGCTCACCATGGGCACTAGGACACTCTTACTACTGGTGCTGTTCACCAGCAGCTGCACGTTTGCCCGTAAGTAATGGATTATTGTGCCACGGGATGTATTTATTATCAAATCTATACAGACCTAGGCATGAGATGGTGGTCATATTTGGCTATTAACAATACATGGGTATGTATGCCAGCAGTGGGGCCACTGGTATTCATTATGCTAACGAAAAACCAAGCTGGCCATTGTTGCCACCTTATAGATATTTGCAGTATTTAATGTACATAAAATAATTCCTAAGTCTTAAAAATAACCTGTAAAGATTTTAGAGCTTCAGCTATTTTTCTGTTATCAACATGTGTTGTGTTTGAGTTATTGTTCCCAGTGATCAGTCATTTTAGGCTAAATTCTTACCCTGGGAATAGTCAACAGCAAGTCTTCTGCTTTAAATTCTTCATCCAAAATGTATCTAGGATATCGTCAGGTCTGATTCGGTTATTAAGTTTGTGTGTATTTTAAGTAGGTTGGCTCTTTAATGTTTCAAGCTTCCCAGTTCATAACAAATAGTTTAACTCTTCACTGTTAAACTGACCAAAAAAACTGGATTAACTGGATATATACGGCTAAGATACTTGGGCACTTTTTGTCAACCTCACATTTTGGGCACACCGTTGTTGACAGGTAAAGCAAAAGTTAGTAACCCCTAGTCCATGGGTGTAGCAGCATAGCAGTTACTTGATGCTACTTGCTTGCCGTGTTAATTTCTCTATATGGACTGTTTGTTCAGGTTTAGCAATGGATTAGGTGATACCGATTTAAAAATGTTGAGCTATTTTTAGTTGCTCCAGGAAATGCAAAGGTAATTATTGACAATGCTATAAAATATGACTACTGTAGAGCTATATATATATATATGTTTATTAATAAATGAATGTATTAATTGTTTAATTTATTTCTTTTATTATTATTTATTATATCTGCATTAGGGCTAAGCTACTTGGGCACTTTTTGTCAGCCTTGTGGACAGGTGAAGCTAAACTTAGTACACACACCCATAGCGCATGGGTGTGGCCATGTAGTAGTTACTTGATACTACTTGCTTGCCCTGTTGCTTACTCTATAAGGACCATTTGTTTAGGTTTAGCAATGGATTAGGTGATACTGATGATTTTATGTTACAGCATTTAGTTGTTCCAGTTAAAAAATGTTTACACATTTCTGTTTTAATGACGTTGTAAGCTCGGCTACCTCTTTCAAAAGCGAATTTAGTAAATAGGCTTGGCCAACTTTTACTCCCAGTCTGTTTTCACACCCTTGCCAACCTGGGATCTTTCAGTTGAGGACTACACCTCTTAGCATGCCCTGACTAGCAGGTCCCTGGTTACCTACAAGAAGAAGTTTGGTTGACTTTGTAGTCTGTAACTGTCTGTGAATCGGTGGCATTGCTGTGGGTAAAATATGAGAGGAGGCTCTTGTTTGGCACACTATCTGACTTTCTAAGTGCAGCACCCCAAGTAAATTATGGTTCATACTTCCTAGAACATTTGGTACCAGCAGCTTCCTGCCATGTCTGCTTGATGTATGGTTCTTTTGATGTTAAGTGGAAGATGTTACTAAAGACAATTCATATCTGTTGATACTTTAAAGCAACCTTTCTCAATCTTCTTACCCTGGAGGATTGTTTTTAGGGAACTGTGATAACATGTATGTATTATATCCATGGGTCTTGATATGTTACCAATAAGTTGTAGATACATCAATTTTTTTTAAAAAGAATTAAAAACAAATATAACATACCTGGACTATCTGACACCAAGGGGGTGATTTACTAACCTAAACACACGCACGCACCAGGTGTGTGTGATTTTTACACAGCAAAGCGTATTTATCAACCAAAAAGTCTCTATAAGCATATTTCCACTAATGCCATACATGGAAAAATCATGCACATGATGCATATATAATGCTGCTTCACAGTTTAGACAAAAATGGTTAGCTCATGCATTTACATTCCTGCATTCATCAACGCAAGCAACACAATGTAGAGCTAATTTACACAACATCACCTTGCAATTCAGGGCAGGGCTTTGCACAACACACCTGCTTGGGGTGTACACACTACAAAGGTGTTTAGATTCCACCCATAGATCATGCTGGGAGGGAACACACTACAGAGGTGTATACATGTTCGTGGTGTGTTTATAAGGTTAGTAAATCAACCCCCAAGAGTGGGTTAATTTTACAACACCTCCTGCTTTATCTGACAAAATGAATTTCAATAATAATCATTATATTAAACAATAATAATAATGGCCATAAAAGAAACAGAAACTGTAAAAGGTTGAGTGTCCCCTTACACCAGTGATCAATGGAGAAGTATCCCCTTACACTATTGGTCCTTGGAGAAGTGCCTCCTTACACTAGTGGTCGGTGGAGAAGTGTTCCCCTATACTAGTGGTCGGTTGAGAAGTGCCTCCATACACTAGTGTTTGGTGAAGTAGTGCCCCCTTAAACTAGTGGTCAGTGGAGAAGTGTCTCCTTACACTAGTGGTCATTTGAGATATTCCCCTTACACTTTTGGTCAGTGGAGAAGTGCCTCCTTACACTAGTGTTTGGTGGAGTGGTGCCCCCTTAAACTAGTGGGCAGTGGAAAAGTGTTCCCTTACACTAATGGTCAGTGGAGAAATGTCTCCTTACATTAGTGGCTGGTGGAGAAGTGTCCCCATACACTAGTGATCAATGGAGAAAGTGTCCCCTTACACTAGTGGCCAGTGAAGAAGTGGAGTAGTATGAAATCT
>NW_017308878.1:18791-53602 GCF_000935625.1 Nanorana parkeri | reverse complement strand
ATATATACAAACACTTGTTATATATGCTGTTCTGGCTTTGATAAAATTGGCATCACTATATCAGGGTTTGCTTTTTGTACATATTGTCATATTCTACATGTGTTTTTATGGATGGCGTGCGAGAGACAAACTGAACTATATCTTATGTGTATGATATACATTTACATAATCTGTATTCATTGTTATATTTGCAGAAGATGATGGGCCAGACAGCCAGAGCCCGAGTTGTTCTAGTAAGTAATAATATGCTACCATTTTTTGTGTTGTTATCAAAAGTGGAAATGACCAATTGTGCTATGGGGTAAAACCGGCCTTGGTTCTTGTGTACTGAAAGGATTACAAGGAATCGGGTGATTTCCAGGGTTGCGACATACGGAGCTAATATTGCTGAATGTATTTTAACATGGACTATGTCACCTAGCAAAGATTCAGCGGGGTAAACAGCAGATGTGAACGCTGACTTCATAACGGTCCTATCAGTGTGGATAATTATTTATTGCCGCTAATCTTTACGGGGATCATGAAATGTGTACTGTGTGCTTAACCTTTGTAATGAAGGCTGGAGGCCACCCCTGCTCCCTGGAACACTGGATACATGTTGTTCTGTACAGCACATAGTAAGAAATGAACTGCGGCTCAATCTGAGATTACCAAAGTTACATCTATCTAAAGTGAGGCAACACTGCCATCTAGTATCCGCGCAGCAACGAGACAACGATGACATCGTTCAATAACCGGACTCATATAGGCTTAATTCACAAAGCTAACACACCAGCATAGGGAGTCTTATTTTACAATAAGTGACAGCTATTTTTAGCTGATGGTATTAAAAAGATGAGTCACATGACTTAAAATAAAGCTTCTTCTTCCTCGCGTTAAAGCTTTATCAAAGACCTCTTGGACAAGCGCAAACTCACTAATTAGACAATGTGGATCTCAGCAAACACATTACAGTCTGACTGTACAATCTCCATTAGATTTACTAAGACTATGCAATATTTGAACCTACCTAGGCTATCTACTCAAGGTGAATTACTTTTGTCTAGTGGGTGACAGTACAAAGGCATTGTATGGTTAGTCCACAGCTATATAAACAGGGTTCTTCACAAAAGGGTGAAGAGTTTGGAGAAGGCAGGAGAAGTGAACAATCTAGGACAACATAGCTGGACTGGAAAGTGAGCTGAATTGGAGATGTTTTCCAATTCCGCTATTTTGTCCTAGATTGTTCACTTCTCCTGTCTTCTGCAGACTCTTCACCCTTTAGTGAATAACCCTGATGGGGACGCAAGGGACTCATGGTTGCCTGCAAAAGGAGCATGAGTGTTGTTTCTAAAAAATAAATAAAGTGAACTGAAGCAGGCAATCACAATAGTTAAGGTACCTGAATGCATTTTTAAGATTTAACTCTTGAGTTTAGTGTGATTTGGTTTAATTAATGTTGCCTATCTACCTAACATTGACTTTCTAATTTTAGGAGATGCAACAAAATTTAAGCACCTTAGGAAATACACATATAATTATGAGGCTGGAACCTCCAGTGGAGTGACCGGTACAGCTGACTCACAAAGTGGATCAAGATTCAACTGCAAAGTAAGTTGGCATGGCAGGACTAGACCATGCATATAAATTCACATTCAGAGCACAGATTGGAGTGTGAACCTGTTTGTTCCTTGTCTTAGGTGGAACTGGAAGTCCCTCAGCCATGCAACTTCATCCTGAGGATAAAGCAGTGCACCCTGCGAGAGGTGTACGGCGTAAGCTCAGAGGGCAAAGCACTCTTCAAGAAGTCCAAGAACTCCGAGGACTTCTCCAATGCTATGTCCAAGTAAGTGGGATGGATATTTCAAGTGAACTTGTCAGACATTTTAAATAATGGAACAGTTTTAGATGATCAAATCTTCAAAAAGTTGTGACATCATCATTGATGGTCACTAGGCTTATTCTAGAACATGGTTAGGAGAGGAGAGGATGAGTGCCTGTATGAAAGGACATTGTTTTGGTTAGGGCAGTGGCAGCCAACTAACTTGACACAGGGGGCCTCAAAAGCAGCCCCTGGCTTCACCAAAGGGACACAGGTAATATTCATTCAATATATAGTTACAGAAACCTGTAAGAGACTGAAGACACATTCAGGAGGAGATGGCCCGAAATGGCAAAAATGCTCTAGGAGTTGTTGGAGACACAAGAAAAATGTTTCTGGCCATAGATGGGAGATACATTACAGAGACTGCCAGAGATCACTGCTATTAAAGTCCCTTTAAGAGCCAATGCTTCTACATTTCTGCTCCCTACACTACCCCCTTAATAATTACTTGTGCAGCATTTGATATATCTCTCAGCAAGATCCATTATAAAAAAAATCAGAGGGAAAAAAACAAAACATAGAAGAAGAAATGGAAAGATTATGTGAACAAATAAACCAAACCAGCAACTACTGGAAGCCACTCTGGAAAATGTTTTTCCTTCACTGGCTTGAGAGAGCACCAAAGCAGATCACTGTCTTCAGGGGCCCCAAGGACCACACAGTAGGCGCTAAAAGGCCACATGCAGCCCTTGGGCCACAGGTTGGAAATCAGGGTCTTAGGGCATCAAGGTCTCTAAGCCCAGCCTGCTCCTTTCTTAGTCCAGGACAGGGAGTGTTGGTGCTCTACTGGTGACAACTGGTATTGCAACTCAACCTTTTGGCTATAGCGGTGCAGTTATCCGAATAGCTGAACTTTATACTCAAAGACAATGTAAATAATGGGGGCGCAAGGGACTCATGGTTGCCTGCAAAAGGAGCATGAGTGTTGTTTCTGAGAAATAAATAAAGGGAACTGAAGCAGGCAATCACAATATCTTTAAAGAAGAACTCTGGGCAAATAAAATCTTAGCCCTGCAGTGGGACTACCCCTCACTGCTTCTCCTCCGCTTCACTGAGGGTCTTCCCCTTAGCGCCCTCACGTCCCATAGACTGTATAGGACGTGATGACTTACTAGACCTAGACAGCTAGAGCAGAGGAGGAGCGAGGCTGAAGGGACCGCCGGTCTAGGAGCCAGCCAGGATTGTGGTTCAGGTGAATATATCCTTGTTATTTCAGCTCCCTAGACAAAACAAGCACTTAACCCTTGCAAGGTGGGGGTAGCCCCAATGCAAGGATTAAGATATAATTGTTCCGGAAATCTCCTTTATAGTGTGTCCTATCAGGTGTAGTATATTTTTAACATATGCAAATTGTAAGTGTATGTACAGCCAAAACATTTTTTGGGAGTAGGGAATGGTTAACACCCCTGGCAGGTTATCTTTTGATGTTTGTGTACCATTGAGGAACTTTCCTTTCATTTCCTGTCCCATTGACACAACAGTAACTTAACGGAAATCTCCCAAAGTGAGGGGCATCTCCTGTCCTCGGAAACAGGTGCCTCCATTGGATGATTTCCCCTTACCATTTGTTCTGGGGACAACTCAAAATTTTTGGATTTACCTTCACTGTCTGTATTGGTGGCAATGGTCATCAGGATAAACAGAGTGGTGAATCTCCCAAACAGGTACTCAGGCAGCAAAAAAACCCAAGAGCCTAAGCCCTCCACACACTAATCAAAATAAAATAAAGGTCTATGTTATTGTAGTATTTACCTTGAAGTATTTTGTGATATGGCTTTCACATTTTTACATATTTTCTTATTGTGAAAATTGTATTAAATATAGAGTTCTGTAGAACAACCACTAGAGGGAGCTCTTTGTGAATAGGTGCAATTACACTCTCCATTGACAACTGTTGAGACATCAGCTGCATTTTAGTAATTTAATGTTACTGCCTACAGGTATGAAGTGACCTTCAGCGTTGTGGATGGAAAGCAGGTCAATTTATATCCACACAATGATGAGCCGGTCAATGTATTAAATATGAAGAGAGGAATCATCTCATCGCTCCTGGTTCCTGATGAGACAAAGGAGACCAGTGGCATGGTAAGACTGCTTGTGCCTTCAGTATATAGATTGTTTGGGCCGGTGACATAGTGACCATAACAAGCCATTAGATAACACCCACTAAGGTCTTAAAGCAATAATGGCCATTTGGCATTTACTTTGTGCCCCGGCATGGGCGCCATATTGTTAGTAGATTGTAAATAATGACAGACTGACTAGATCAATGGTTCTCAGTATAGCTGGTATCATCTTTGTAAGTCTGTCCATCACAGCTCACTGTAGCTGAATTTTATATACAAAAGGAAGAATTGTATAATCTGCATGGAGCTCAATATTTTTTTAAATACATTTTTCTCTTTGCAGGATACCGTGTATGGTAAATGCACCAGTGAGGTCAGTGTGTCTGGAAAGAAAGGAGACACAGATATTAAAGTGACCAGGAATCTGAAGACATGTGATCAGTTCACACCACTCAGAGACTATGTCAGCCCCATCGCTCTCTTCAAAGGACTAGTAAGTTGTAACACTTTTATCTTCCAATCAGGACAAAAAGCATTTGATTATCAATAGCCTCTGAGATTAAATAGATCCAGCCAGGAATAGGGATAAGTATCCAAATCTCCTGCTTAAGCTGTTGTGATAATGCAGCCTTACCTCTCTGGGGTGTCTGTGTGTGCTGTTATTTTGCTGTATTCTTTCCCTGTCAGAGTTGAAATGTCTTGCCCAGGCTCAGGGCTGATAAAAGGCACTCTGCCTTTAGTTTTCTTTTATGAAATGCTGGCAGCAACTTTGTTACCTATCAGTTTTGAAAGGAGGGAATCAGAGGAAATGGAGACTTCATATTAGTACCAATGCCCTTTGGCGACTGCTTCCCCTTGTAGTGTTGGACAAACAGCTGTCTTTATTGCCCTGCAGCCAACAATTCAATTTCACCTTTCTCTCTCCACCTGGTATTATAATGCTGGTGTGAATCCTGTTAGTGGCTGTGTGGCAATATCAGGTGTTCTTAGCAGGGCCGGTTTCATACATTTTTTTACCATTTTGGTTTCTACGGTTTGACATGGACACTTTAAATCAGATCTTGCATTTTATATCGGATCCTATATAATTGGTCTAACAATTTTTTTTCCCCCCAGAATGCTCCATTGTCCACCCTGCTCAGCAGCAGCCAGTCATGCCAGTACAGCTTGGAACCTAGACGAAAGCACATTTCAGAAGTATCCTGTGTGGAGACTCATATGTTCCTTCCATTTTCTCACAAGTTAGTGTTATATTGAATACTTTATGTCTGGTGCATTAGTATTGTTATTATTATTATTATTACTGTGTTTCCCCAAAAATAAGACACTGTCTTATATTTTTTCGGCTCAAGGTTATTTTCGGGGTAGGTCTTATTTTTTTTAATGTGCAACAATCCACACTTATTCATGTACGACAGTCTACATGTTTTCATGTACAAAAATATAGTGATCAGGGCAATCAGGAGTGCTGTACCTTTCCAAGAGCAATATGGTAACCAAGCGCTGGCCAGAGTGAGCAAAACTCGCTTTCACTATCGATTCCTCAACGGTGGAGTGCATTTGGTATCACTCTGCCTGTGACAGGAACCGGCGCTATAGAGGAAGCATCCGCTTATGCAGCTCTGCTCCCTCCGCTGCCGCCCCGCTTCCTCTAGTGGTGGCTTTGTTGGCACCGCGGATTCTCTCCGGCCTCTCAACCGGCTCTTCAAGTTCTACCTTATGCCACCGGCCCTGGGAAGGGTCACAACTCGGTCTTAATTTCTGGGTAGGTTTTATATATTTTAGCAATTCCCAAAAATAGTACTAGGTCTTATTTTTGGGGAAACACGGAATTATTTTTTTTTTTTATTATGTTTTAAGCAGAGAGGGTTTAAAGAAAAGGGAAATGACTTGTCCAAGGATGGATGCAGTTGGGTGGAGTAGGAAAAGGTTGGATGGTTAAATTCAGATAAAGTGGAAATGGGGCAAGGGTTAAAAGTAAACTGCTCAATGCTTCAATTTTTCATCTAGGCATTGCTGTAGCACACCAGCCCCTTATTCGGTAGCATGGTAATCTAAGAACCCTTGCTTGTGACGGAGGATAAGAGTTCCCACATACACCTACTGATTCTATCTATTACATACTAAAATCTTGGTGTAAAAAAATATCAGTACATCAAAGTGATGGATTCTGTTTGAATTTGGGTGCAGAGCATGCAGATTTAGGCAAAGCAAGTGGATGTTCAGAACATCTGCAGTGGTTGCTGGTTAGCATTAGTAGTTCATTGTTTGTTTTCACTTATGAGTGTATGTGTTTAATGCTTTTCTTTCTGTACTTCAGAAACCAGTATGGTATGATGGCTAAAGTGACACAGACGTTAAAACTGGAGGATGTATCAAAAACCAACAGCAGAGAGTTTTCAGGTGAAGATGTGTCCTTATTATATGCCAACCTGAGACATTTGTTAGGCAACCTACATTAGCATGTAGAGTGGACAGTATGATTGTTGGATCCTCCTATCCATCTATCCTTTTGATATCCTCATCCTTGGGGTATCAAGTCACAGAAGGTGTCTAAACTTCCTTCGTGGTAGATCTTGTTTTAGATTTGTATCTCTGTAGATAAGGTTTTGTGTCCTTATGACCTAAACGCTGTAAAGCAAATGTTGAATACAGAAACAACTGATTATACTTAGTTTGTAATAAAAGTAACACCTACTGTACATCTTGTGCTCCCAGACTCAGCAGTGGTCAAAGGCTTAGCCCTGGAGGCTTCTCAGTTCCAGTCCACTAATGAAGATGCAGTTTTGGATAACCTCATGGAGCTGCAGAAATTGTCAACTAGCCAGCAAAACCAGCAAAGAGCAAACCGCTTCCACAAACTGGTAACTGCACTAAGATCCCTCAACAATGATACTCTGGGCCCGCTCGTGCCAAGACTCATGCAGCTGTCAAGGTAGGTTCCATATATTAGTAAACGGTTTTGATATTCCTATTTTGAGAGTCCCTTCTTCATAGTGAATTAGCGCTTCAAACAGAAATCCTCTATTAACATATGATTGTTATATGCCAGTGGTCTCCAAACTGTAGGCTGCGGGCCAGTTGTGGCTCTTTGCTTGCTTTTATATTGCCCTTGGGCCACTGTTCCATCCACTGACACCAACAACTGGACACAGTTCCCACCTCTGACACAGTTAATGAGGCATTATTCCTCCAAATAATGCCAACAATAGGGCATCATTTCTCCCACTGACACCATTGATAGGGTTCTATTTATGCCACTGACACTATCAAGGGGCACTGTTCCTCTTGCTGATCCCAACAATGAGGTGTTATTTCTTCCAATTAAAAAAATGAAATGTCACCAGCACATCGAAGAAAACTGATCAAGTGAACATCTTTGCGGTGGGATACCTATTGAACCTTATATCTTCCAATGACACCACTGATGGGGCACTATTCTTCCCATTGATATCAACAATGGGGCATTATTCCTTCCACTAACACCAACAATGGGGCATTATTCCTTCCACTAACACCAACAATGGGGCATTATTCCTTCCACTAACACCAACATTGGGGCATTATTCCATCCTGCACTGACCACTGGTGCTAGATTTTTACTCCCACTAACCACTAAGCCTGAGCCAATGTTTATTCCTGCTGATGCTCAGGAATGTTCTACTTCCACTAGCCCCCATATAGTCTTAAGGACAATGAATAGCCCTTTGTTTAGAAAGCTTAGGTACCCCCTGCCCTATGTGGTAACATGGTAGAGTCCAACATTTCCTCAAGCCCTCGATTGCCACCTGCTGGTGAAATCTGTTATCACATCATGACCACACTAATGTTAAATGATTGTCTATGAGGATCTGAAATGTTATCAAGCACTGCAAAACAATAGTAGGATAGAGCCTAACCATTGGTTACAAAGTGAATGCTGCACAAAGAGTTCCCAGGCTAAAGTTTTTCCAGTTTAAACTGAAAGTTTCCATTCAATGAATGTGCCATGGCCGTAGTTGTTAATAGCCCTATAAATGCTAAAATAAATAGCTGTTAAAAAAATTTAAAAATTCACAAGCAGCATTTAAACTGTAAGTACCATCAATCGATGGTACGCATGCAACTACAATTGCAATGGAATACTTTTAACATAAAAAGTGAATTCAACTTTGCTTGTACCCGAGGACAACATCAAGCCAAGGATTTGTTCTAACTAGTATTTAAAGTCAAAGGCTATTTAGTGTGCTGGCTGCTGAAGCGGTGGTTGTCTGATGCTGTATTTTCCATCCATCAATCTTATAAAATGAATCAGCCCAATAATTATGTAAACCATGGTTAGCCAAGCTCTGTCCCTCCAGCTCTGGTGACGGAAGTCATGCCCGTGGCTGTCAGAGTCTTGCAATGTCCTACGGCACTTGAAGTTTCAAAACAGCAGGAGGGTCGAAGTTTAGCAGTATGTCTTTAAAATCATTGAAGAAGCTCGACTATCAGTTCCAATTATCACCACAAGATGTCAGTGTTGTAGCATTTCTATTGATAATTAGTCTTGAAAAAAATCTACAAAAGTTAAAACGTATATGTGTGTGTGTGTGTGTGTGTGTGTGTGTGTGTGTATATATATCTATAGATATATGTATATATATATATACAGTATATATATATATACAGTATATATATATATACAGTATATATATATATACAGTATATATATATATACATATACATTAGTATATGCTGGGGCATGTATGTATTTGTAATTTTTTTCTGATTCCAGCCCCATTACACTGCAAGCTCTGACCCAGTGTGGTACTCCAGAATGCTTCGGCGCTATACTGCAGGTGCTGCGGACAGGGAACATGTCTCCAGTACTGACTGATACCGTTACCTATGCGCTTGGCCTTTTACCATCACCGTGCACCAAGCGTGTGCGTGAACTTCTGAACATGGCACAGTACCAGCAAAGCAGAGCCTCATTCTATGCCCTGAGTCACACAGTAAACAAGTGAGTACATTACACGCAGAACGATAAAAGTGTATAATCCCCACAGAGTTCTCAAGTAGTGTGTGTATGTAGATTTCACAAAGTGGCTTACCGTTTCATTGTAACACATACTGTATATAGAATCCTCCTCGTGGAACTTATATAGAGCTCATAGTAAAGTCTATATTGTAAAATTATATATGGCATATAGTTTCTCGCTGGAGTTTATATAAACTCTGTAAGTGAAGAGTATATAGACTACTCAGTATAGTTTATAAAGAGTTCCCTGGAGGAGGTGTTTGGAGCTCCCTACTGGGAGTCTACATAGTGCTAACAAGTGGAACATATTTAACAATCTGAGTTGAAATGTACTATATATAATAAACTGTGCTATGTATAAAGTATATATACATATATAATAAGTAGAGCGGAATGAAATGTAAAGCTTTTAAGTAGAATATGTATAGAGCCCTCTGATGGGACGTAAATCCAGCTCAAAAGAAGAATGCATATAGAGCTTTATAGTGATTTACAAACTGCATCTGTCTAATCTTTTGTACTTTTATGTTTTTAGCTTCTACAAAGACAGCTACACCATCACTTCTGAGCTAAGGGATGTGGCTGACTTCATGTCATCTCTGATTGGGGACGAGTGCAATGGAGACCAAGATAAGACCTTCCTGACCCTCAAGGTACTCTACGAAAAAAAGACTAAAAATTGGACTCCTTCTTTCTGTCTTCCTTAGCTTTGTCTCATGTCTGCATGTCCCTTTGCTCTTCTTCCTCAGGCTGTTGGCATTATGGGACGTGTGTTAGAAGAAGCCAACCCACAAATCAGGTCATCTGTTCTGAAATGCGTTAGTCTGGCTCCATCTGCTGACGTCCAGAAGGCAGCTATCCAGGCTCTTCGGAAAATGACAGTTACAGATGAAGTAAGTTCACTTAATGACAGTTAGGGAAGCTCATCTCTGATCTACACATTTGTCCAGAGTTATTGCTTCCTCCACTGTTTAATCCTTAATGTTGTCTTCTCGTCATCCAGGTTCAAAGCTCACTTGTGCAGGTTTTGCAGGACAATAACTCTCCAGTCCAAAAGAGACTGGCAGCCTACCTCACTGTGATGAAGGACCCCTCACAGTCTGACCTCCGTAAAGTCATTCGAGTGCTCACTAAGGATAACAGTCAAGTGAAGAACTTTGTTGCCTCACACATTGCTAACATTCTAAACTCTGAGGCTCCAGAGACTCAAGAGTAAGTGAAATACATAATGGGAACCCTTTGGCCAAATATTCTGTTGAGTTGATGTGGAAATTCTAAACTGAAGATGTATTATACCTTGTTCAAGTTCACAACAGAAGTATAGGGAATCAGATGTTGCTGAGAATTCTTTAAATCTGGACCCCTGTGCAAACTAAATGATAATAGTAGAGTTCAGTTACAGTATAATGTGCAAAGTACTGTCTTGTGAATTTATTACAGGTATTTATCGAGCACCAACAATTTACACAGTGCTTTACATTGTGCACATTCACATCAGTTCCTGCTCTCAAGGAGCTTGCAATCTAAGGTCCCTATCTCACATGCATACATATGAGGACCAATTTAGACAGGAGCCAATAAACCTTCCAGCAGAGAACCATGCACGCAAGATAGCAACCTGGCCAGGATTCAAACCAGGGACTTCCAGTGCTGCAAGGCAGAAGCACTAACCATTACCCCACTGTGCTGCCCAGTGTTAATAAGGCATGAACATAATATTAGGACCTCTGCCAGGTTTTTAGTGCTCACTGTGTTATCATAGAGAAGATTTCCTTTGACTTCCTGTCTTGGTGACATTGTCAAGTCCTAACACTCATCAACAGAGAAGTGAGGCAAAAATCTCCCCAATGGAGAAGCAGTCAGCAATAAACACTTAACAGGATAGGTGTGGGTGACTTCAAGACTCTGGGAGATATGTGGCTGAAGAACTTCCACTCCATCCATTTGTAAATTTGCTGCCAGCAAATTGGCTCTCTTGTCATAAATAAAATTTTACTGGTCTTATTCACGTTTTTGTGGCACTTTTATCCTTTTAATGTACTTAAGAAACAAAAAATTGAAGTAGGAGTATGAGACTTACTTACATTCTTTATCCGTGGCACTACAGCCCATGAAGGCTGTTTGCCTTCTTTATAGATTTTGCTCAATTTATTTTGTTGACCCCATGCCCATTTCGAATCAGAAGGATCAGGGTATCCCTTTTCTCTGGGTACCAGAGACCTTGCCATCATGGGTGGCCTTGCAACAGCTATACTACAGCTGATATAGCTCTCGGGATTCATTTTTCCATGCAAGCATCACCATTGGCTTGATGTAGGGGAACTTCGAGCAACAAAGGAATGTTAACAGAAGGGAAATTCTGTCATATCAGGTCATAGGGCATGATCATTTTGTGTATTCCTTTTCCACAATGCATATTAGTATAATGCAGTTTAAAAACTCCATTAAACAAGTATATTTCTGCTATGTCTGCTGTACACTCATTTTATTTTTTACTGTATATAAATGTTAATGTTGCATATAATGTTGCAGGCTGAAAGCCAAACTGGAAGAGTCCCTCAGGTCAAACGGAGCACCAGCTATTGTCAGTGACTTCACAAAGTTGTCACGCAACTACCAATATTCCAAGAATCTGGATGTTCCTGCAATAGAGAGCAATGTAGGCTCCAAGGTAGAAGGAAACATAATCTACGATTCCACTGGCTACATGCCTCGTGAAGTCATGCTGAAGGAGACGCTGAATGTATTTGGACAGTCTGTGGACATGTTTGAGGTGCTTGATTTTTTTAAATTAATAAATTAACTGTCTTATCCCTTTTCCTATTATTACCATTTTAACAAGCTACACAAGCTACACAAAAGAATTAGATTGCAGCGATAAATCTATGACATGCAGTGACCAACAGTCACCAATAAAAAATCCTAATTTATTGTTCTGCTGCTCTACTCTGAGTGAAGGCGAAATATGATTGGTTGTTGTTTAACTGAATGTTTGCAGGTCAATATTTTTTTTAGCATCCTTTTCCTCTTCTACATTTAAAAATCCATAGGTAAGAGGGAGGTGCAGACCTGTGCATTACAATTCATATAGCATGCAACTATTGTATACTGCATAAAGGACCAATTATCTTTGTAGCCTAGTGAACATCAGAACACTATGATGTGTTTAATTCAAACATAATTAACGTAACCTTTATTCAATCCCTATTTTTTTTCCAATATAGATTGGCATTGAAGGGAAAGGTTTTGAACCAACACTGGATGCTCTTTTTGGAAAAGGAGGCTTTTTCCCTGACTCCGCTACAAAAGCTCTGTACTGGGCAGATGGCAAAGTCCCTGACAAAGTCATTGAGGTTCTCTACAAGTGGTTTGGTATCTCCAGAGAAGATAGACAAACTGAGGTACAATCACGGATTGTGTTCTTCATCTATTCCATCTGTTGACTTTGTTGCATGTTTTAAAACCTTGCACAGCAAATATAATATAGATCAGCAGGTTGAATTAAACGTTATTATAACTTCCATAATACTAGAGGGTTGGAGTAAACTCTATGGGAAAAACACTGAAAATAGATATGACACCCTGGGATCAATCTTTAGAAAGTTTGTGGCATTTTCTTGCAAGATCCTACTTTCAGAGAGTGCATCTTTATACATAGTTCCCAACTGCCCTTCATTTGGAAGAACTGTTCCAATTTCTAAACCAAATGCCTTTGTTCCTCTCTGCCCTTTAGTTGTCCCTCTTTTGTTACCTAAAAAAATAGCTGCAGCTTCTCCTTTCTTTTCTTGTGTTTCAATTTATTTGATGCTTTCCTGGAAGTAGAGTCATCAGGAAAAGAGTTATTTTTGCCAGATTATAAGATCTATGTAAACTATGAATCCACCTAAAGTCTCTAGTTTTTTTTGTTCCCCTCAGAGTGATAAACAGGTGTCTTCAATGCAATTTGCCATGTCATATATCTTAGGCTGGGTTCACACCTGGGCTTACGGAATATGTGCGTTTGCCGCGCGTTTCGACCGCGATTTGCGGTAAAAGAAACGCGCGACAAACGCTCATTTACGAGGGCTATCCGGCTGTATCCTAATGGATATGCGCGGCAAATATGCCCCAAAGAAGCTCCTGTACTTCTTTGGGCGTAGGGCGTTTTTCAGCGCGTTCCTATGCGCTATAAAACGCCCATAGGCAATTATTGGTTTTCACATGTTGAGCGTTTTACAGCGCGTAGGAACACTCTGTAAAACGCCTAGGTGTGAACCAGGCCTTAAAGGACATGCTGGATTTGTCCTACACCTTGCTGGACAGTGCTAATGTGGTCACAGGAACTAAACAGGGTTTCTAAATTATTTCCTTGAACTCCTGCAAATAGAACTAGGTGGTGCTAGGTGTGGCTATTCATTGAAAGGGCTATTGATGGCGCCATAATCAGTGTTTGAATAATAATGAAATCACTGCAGCAGCAAGGCTGACAATGCTGCAGTGATTTCATTGCAGAAGGGAGAGTGTTGTCACCTTAAGGAAGGGCCTATCCAATAGTTCAACCGCCAGAATCGGTGAGTATTTACAAAAAGAGTGAGGGGGGTGGGGGGGAGGAGGGGGGGACAAAGGGTCGGTCTCTCTGATATGGGCAGCCTATATCACATATGTGTTTTTATAGTTTGATCATAGTTGTTCTTTAAGGAACTCCGGATTTAAAAAGGTCATGCTCTACAATTGATCATATTTTGGTTGACTGTATTATAGGATATTAAAAAGGCCATCCTCTTTAATGCTGAGAAGTTGATCAAAGAAATCAGAGCGAACAGTGCACCAGAGGCCAACGCCTACTTGGAAATTCTTGGTAAAGAACTGGGCTACGTTAAACTGAGTGACTTCAAGATCCTGGGAGATATGCTGCTGAAGAACGTCCACTCCATCCACAATCTCCCAGCAAAGGTATTTTGATTTCTATTCTCTGTATTGCTGTAGTATATTAGGTCTGGACTGGTATTTTGATGAAAGTTTACCCTCACAGCAACATCAATACGTGGAAAACATCCCGGGTCTGCTCCTACTACAGCTGTAGAATATTTACAGTAGGATATAGGCCTGAGACAAGTTTGGGTGGACCTTTTAAGTCCTCTTAAAGGAAAGTGAAAGAGAGGATTATGAAAAAAATCGGTTATGTTTTAAAGTTAATGAATTGTAAAACGTTTGACTGATTGCATTTTGTTTGTTGCTGTTTTAGATTGTGAAGTTATTCTCAGCTGGTGGTGAGAGTGATATGTTCGTCCACTACATCTTCATGGACAATCAGTTTAGCCTGCCAACCGGAACTGGGCTTCAGCTCCAAGTGTCCATGTCTGGAATAATTACTCCGGGAGCCAAGACTGGGTTTATGTCAAAAAATGTAAGTGCTCGTAGTGAAAAAAAAAGTCAAAAATTGCCGAAGCAGTTCCCTGCAAAAGCATAGATAATATACTCACCTCTCCTCTGTTCAACACCCTTGGGAGTCTTAGTTACCTGTGTTCCCTGCAGCTCATTGTGGTTCCATACTCCTGCCCTTATATCACTGCTGAGTCTTGTAGTGCAGGGGTCAGCGGAGAGAACCCCAGTAGACTGGGAAGACATGCCTGGATGACAGAGTTGCTTTAAAACCCCCTTTATTTATTACACAAAATGGTAAAATTACTCATGTGAAACAAAAAGCAGCAGTAAATTTAGATGCCCCCGATCTCAATACAGTTCCTCCTTAAACCAGTAGAGTGAACATGTTATCCCCAAATATGTTGAAAATATCTATTTTCATGAGGTTTATGGGCAGTCATTCTCCGAGTACTGGGGGGCAGTAGGCAAAGCCTTGTAATGGAGCTGGATATGCTGCCAATCATCCACTTGCATTTGCTGTTCCTGCACCTGCTACCTGTGACCCAAAGTGATGAATACAGGAAAGGTAGACACAGATTGCATTACATAATCTGAGCTGCAGGGCCGACAACACTAGCGGGAAGTGCTGCATAGGCAGCGTGTTGCTGTGCCCATCAAGGAAGTTGATTGAACTTGCAGGATCACCAAATATTTTCTTTAGAATAAACATTTACACCACTGTATTTGATTATATTTATTTAAAAGTATACATTATAATTAAAGTTATTTAAAGTATTTAATAATAATATGTAATAATAATTTATCTAAAGTCACACATAAAATTCCATCAGAAGTCAAACTGTAGAAAACTATAGCCAGGTTATTCCCAGCCCCCAAAAAATGGCTGTTAACATTTACCAGCAGAATACAATTTGGGAAAACTGCTTCTGCAATGAGAGCAGTAAAAAGGCAAAGGCTTGTTTATTGCAAAGAATCTCAGTTTGCATTCTTGTCATCAGCAACTTTTCTTTTTGCAGTCAAAAGTTGAACTGTCTCTGAAACCATCAGTGGCTGTGGAATTCGTTACCCAGTTAGGAGTCCAGATTCCAGAATTTTCCAAACATGCAGTCCAAATGAACACCAACATTTACCACGAATCCGGAGTTCAGGCTCGCGTCTCTTTGATCAATAGACAATTCAAATTCTCAATTCCAGCACCCACCACTCCGGTAAAACTCTTCAGTATCAAGTGAGTAACAGACAAGAAAGCAAATGCTACCTCTATCTATCTATCTATCTATCTATCTATCTATCTATCTATCTATCTATCTATCTATCTATCTATCATGTACGTATGTATGTATCTATCTAGTCAATAATGATATACTGTATATTAGACATGTAAATTTTGTTTCTTTCCTAATGGATAGTCGTACGAATTTCATAAAATTTGGACATTTGGATGAATCCAAATTTCCCAATTTGAATGAGCCCAAATACAAACAAATGTGAATGTTTCTTTGATGGAAATTTGGATTCTACCTGGATTTGGTTCAAAAAGAAACAAAATAGGACATGCAACTGTTCTCTGGCCATTGGTTGGGTTGATTTTTTTTGGCTGTTGGGGACTGCATTCCAGGTCATGTGACTTTGTTTCAAAACAAAAATTTCTGACGGATCCGCAATACAAATAATGAACTGAATCTAACTTCGGATCTAAAATCTGAAAAACTAAAGAAATAAAAATTGATTTGAAAGTAAACAAATTATTTTGGGGTTACATGTCTATTATCAGTCTCTCCACAGTTATCTATTTATCTATCTATCTATCTATCTATCTATCTATCTATCTATCTATCTATCTATCTATCTATCTATCTTTCTATCTATCTCCTATCTATCTATCTATCTATCTATCTATCTATCTATCTCTCTATCTCTCGCTATCTATATCTATCTCTCTATCTCTCTATCTCTCTATCCATCTATATCTGTCTGTCTATGTCTGTCTGTCTATCAATCTATCTATGATAGAATGATGGAAAGGGAGACAGTTGAATGTTCAAAATGCTGAATTCTTCATGCTGTTCTTCCTGACCAATGCAGCACTCTGTTACTTTTTCTCTGTAGAAGACCGTATAATCTATTTATAAATAACTAGAATGATAGATAGATAGATAGATTCTACTAAATAATACATTATTGTCTTTTTTGTCTTTAATCAGCAACAAGGTCAACTTGGTCTTTGCATCAAAGACTGAAGTCATGTCTTCCATCGTCGAAAATCGCGAGGAGCAAAGCTCTTGCAAGCCTCTGATCACAGGGCTGTTATACTGTACCAACATTGGGTATTCCAATGCCAGCTCAATAGATGGAGCCCCCTACTTCCCACTTACTGGGGAAACCAGGTGTGTTTATAGTTCCCAAAACCTGTGATATTGAAGTGAGTTCCTATACATCTATAAATATACATTTGCTTGTCTGCATGCATTCCGTGGTAGCATAAGATCAGGGTGTCCTATTGAAATAGAAACTGTGAAGGAGAAAACAGGATTATATTTCTACTTTGTACAGACCCTTTAATTGTGAAACCATCTGTACTGGCAAGAAGCCTTAATATGTGGACAACATAACTAAACAATTGAATGTTGTATACTGCTGTGAACATTATGCACATGCACTTCTTGGGGTCTATTTATATGCAGTGTGCAGGGAACGTCTTCCTGCAAATATCTGTGAATGTTCGTTTTGGGCAAATAATGTCGAAAACAAATGTTCATAATATATTTTTCTCCAGTTCAAATGAAGTGTGCTGTAATATTACATTATGGCCACTAGATGGAGCTGAGAAGCACAAGAAACTATTATTTATTCCCTATGCTCCTCAGCTCCACCTAGTTGCCATAAAGTAATACTACACCACACTGCATGCAAACTGAGAAACAATATATTAAGAACATTTGGTTTTGCAATCATTCACTCAAAAAGAATTTCACAGGGTGATGGGCCTTGCACAATGTTTATACATAGGCCACAAGTGATCTACATAAAATAACACATTGCCAGTGAATTCATCCAAAGGATTTATTGGCTGGTATACTTCAGCCTAATTTTGGTTATGTTGTTACATCTTTACTTCTAATTTTACAACACAGAAATGTATGGAGGTTTTCTGCTTCAGATGAGAAGATTCATAGCTATTGATATTCTTTATCTTGCACATAAAAATACAACTTAAAGGAGAACTATGGGGTTAAGTATTTTCCCCATAGTTCTCCTTAGGGTAACGGGAAGACACAACCTAGCATCCTCCCGTCACCCTAGGCTCAGTATACCGCGAGCTGTAGCACTCACCTCATAGTTCTCCTTTAAAGTGCTTTGCGAGGTGCAAGTTTAATTTGGTTAAGTTGTTTATGGAAACTCGTTACAACGATTGGACCTTTATGGAAACTCCTTATAGCGATTGGACCTTGATTAATGGTCGTGGTGCTCATAGTGATTACAGAGGTGGTGCCGTGTTTTCAAAAATTGTTAAGATGGAGATCAACATCAATCAGTCGAAAGCGTTCAATTATTTTCCTTATTTATTGAAGAAACGTGTCACAAGCGCCAATTAGCCAACGTTTTAGGGCCCCTTAAAGAAAGGATCCTGTGTGGCCCCGAAACGTTGGCTAATTGACGCTTGTGACATGTTTCTTCAATAAAGAAGCAAAATAATTGAATGCGTTCGACTGAGTGCTGGTGACCTCTGTCTTTACAATTCTGGAAACTTGTAAACAACTCCTTCAAGGGAGCAGAGGACAGAATTCCTCTTGTGACTGATCCTCCTAATTGCCTGTTAGCCAAGGCAGCCAATCAAAAACAGGGGAATGAAAACGCTTAGTTGGCTGAGCTATGGGAACAGTTGTAATGAAAACCATCAAATCTATTTAAGGAACTTAGTTTAGATTAAGATAATTTTGCAAGGTATACATTTGTATTCAAAGGTGGAAATTTATGTGAAATGTATGTCCCAAATGTTTTCTTGAATAACAGATCCTAATGACCTCTATGAATAAGCCTACGGGTGAAACATGGGAGAGGTTGTAGCTGGTTGGGGGTGTGCAGTGCTGGCATTTGTTGCTTTATACACTTTTATTCGCTGTTATACTGGATTTGCTGTGAATTTCAATAAAGTCTGAAGTATTGGAATTCTCTGGATAGTGCGATCTGTTCGTATATGCTACTACATTCCAAGGTGGAGACGCACCCATTAGACCAGCACCTGGGGAGTCCTGATGCCAGCTAAGGAATTGGAGCGGTGAGATTTCCTTTGGCTCTACAGATCCTTATGGTTGTTTTCTTATTTTTGCAAGGTTTGAACTGGAGATTCAGTCAACAGGAGAGGTGCAAGAATATTCCCTGGCAACACGCTACGGCAATAACATGGAAGGAGAAGACTTTCTGCAAGTATCCGCTCAAGCAGAAGGTAAATATTTCAAATCTTCTTCATTAGAATTGTCATTGTTATACCTGTTTCATTCTTTTTTTCTAAATCCTGTTAGATTTATACAAATAATAAAATTGTTTTACAGGGGTTAAGTCATCAGAGGCCTTGCTGACCTTTAAATACAACCACGCCAAGATGACCTTGACTGGTGATTTGGAGATCCCCAGCGCCAATATTAATCTCGGTACCAGATTTAAGATGAATGATGACTCCGATGAGTTCATGTATTCGCGCACACTTACTGCTGAATTAATCAACCAACAGATCCCAGAAGTCACTCTGACTGGCAAGATGAAGTAAGCATTCATACATCTTTGTGACTGTTAGTTATAATTCAGAGTTTTCATTGCCCCCAAATTTGGGAGAAAATCATGAAATGTTTGCAAATGTTGCCGGCATGGCAAAACTGAATTGGTTTCCAAGGGTGCAGTGGACTTTAAATGGCTTCCTAAAGTTTTGAATGCTCCTTTTTACTATTCTGGACCTGTTTTTGAGCTGAATGATATTCCCTTATTAGCCTCATTATAGTAGGATTTTTGTAACAGAAATAAAAAAAATTAAAAAACACTTAGAGGATTATATATAAAAGTGACTAGCTCTGCAAATGTCTGAATTTTAGATTTCCATCACATTATGGGCACTAGATCAAGCCAAGGAGTATAGGAAATTCCTGTGCTCCTCGGCTCCATCTACTGACCATAATGGGGAGTGAATCTAAAACTCAGAGGTTCACAGAGTAAACGGCTCTGCAAACATTTTGTAAATACACCACTTAGTAAAAAAGTTTAAAAAAAATATTATAAGCAACAGCCCACGATCGAATATGCATAAAGAAAAATACAAACAGCACTGAATAAAAAAAACATATGTATGTATTAGTTGTTAAGCCATGTTAGTTTTCTACGTGTCTGAGAGCACTTCCATTGTTGCACTTACTGTATCAGACCTCTTTATAATGGTGTATTGTAGTTCCCTCTCTGTAATAGCCAAGGCATGTTGACAGTGAACCTTCAGTGACAGCCCAAAGGGCCAGTCCATCCACAACGTATACTGCATACTTAACTATAAGGATAAATCATCCACTTGCAAGATCTTCCCCCCAAGAAATGGCTGCTGCAAGTGGGTGGAGATGAGAACCCAGGAGCACAATTATTGACATCAGAATGCATTGTAGCTATAGGAAAATGATAGACGTCTCAACGAGCCAGGTCCTATAAAAAACTACAATATATTATTTTAGGTTGACTGACCTGTTACTCTTCTTGGTGACATCAACAACATTTGTGATTTGTACATTGTGTTCCCTATTGCTAACAGCTACAAGAGCTAGATTCATGAGTGTGCAATTGTTAACAGAGCTGGAAAAACCTTTAGGAGTGTCATTTAAAGCAAATGTCCTCTTTCTCTGACAGCTGTGATCGCAGTTCACAAGGCACGATGAGTGGGATCCTTAGCATCCCCAAATTACACATGGAGGCAAGGACAGATGTCAATGTTTTGAGCGATACTGGAAACCACAAGCTTCAGATACAGTCCTCTGCCAATATCTGCGCCTTGTCCGGATCTCAGGACTTCGTGTTCACATATGGTAAGTTTATTCTAAAGGGGTGAAAGTATAAACCAATAAATATCAAAATGTGACTTCTGATGAGTTACAATAAGTAACTGATGATGATATTTCCCTTTGTGAATGCCTATTAATTTCCAAGGTTTTTTTAGTTTTGGATAGATTAGGGAAGGGTTAAAACCTTTGCCGTGTTATTTTCTCCTATCTGTATACCACTGGGGAAGTTCCCCTTAATTTTCTGTCCCAGAGAGGCAACTGGAAGTTCCCCTCTTAGACACTTGTCCCTGGAACAGGTGTCTCCATTGGACAATTTACTCCTACCTGTTCTAGGAACAACACTACAATGCTTGACTTTCTCCGAATTTTCGCTAGTACAATCAGAGGGCTGAATCTTCCCAATTGGACACAACATTAGAAACTTGAGGGAAAGGTTCTAACCCTTCTTGACTCTTCAAAACTAAAAAGGTTTTGTCTTGAGATCCACTTTAACTTCTACCTGTTCTCTTTTTCAGACAACGAGAAGATTGAGCTGCAGTGGAACACTGGCAGTAACACCAATGTTAAGAAGATCCTTTCCAAGCTTCCGGAATTTCAATTCTCTTACCCGGAGGCTATCAAGACATATGCCAATGATGTACTGGACCATAAGGTTGCTCAGACTGACATGACCCTCCGCCATATTCTGTCACAGGGAATGGTGGTAAGTTTTAGTCAACTGTCAAAAACATATAAAATATAACAGTTTACGGAGGATACCTGGGCGCTATTATTGCAGAAGGAGGAGCCCAAACTGTTTAGCTGCTTGAATTATAACTAGGCAGTATCATAGAGCTCATTTCCCTCATTTCCCTTGTTCATAGTACTTGCAATGTCCAGGAATTTAGCAATATTACTTGTAGGGTGCTATTATATGGTTGTATATGGTTGTTTGCCAGCAGATGGCATTGAAGGTAGAATCAACAACTGTAGCTCCAGGTATAACCCAAGTCGTAAGTAGTCAACAGTGGGAACTCCTTTTGTGATACTGCAAGCCAGATATGATTGGCACCTTTAAAGATCAATACTTTGGAGATAATTTACTATCAAGGGAGCAACGTATAGCAACCAAGCAGAATCATTGTTTTAAAAACTTTCCCACTTCACAATACTGAAAGTGGTGTTCTGATAGTGAAATGAGACACAGACATAAATAAAAAAGAAGAAGAAAGAGCCAAAACGTAGTCAACTGTCCAAATATGATGTATTAATTGTAGTAATTGGTAAAAAGAGCCAATGTGTTTTGGGGGTTTCAGAAGCCCCCCTTAATCAAAGGTTAGGTGTATTAGACTGGGAAGCATCTCAACGACAGATTGATAGCCTAAGATTACATGTGGTTAGTGTTCTTGGAGCCTGCTCAGGTCACTGGTCTAGCAGCTGCCTAATGCAGCTAAACCCAGGTGAAGGTGGACTTCTGAAACTTCCAAAATGCGTTGGGATTTAACAATGACTACAATTAATACATTTTTTTCTGGATTGTTTGCTATGTTTTGGCACTCTCTCTCTCTCTCTCTTTTTTACCAACCTTGCTGGTTTTCTCCAGAGAACCTGTTAGAGTCCTTCAGACCCCGGAGTGCTGCTTTTGAGAAATAAGATTTTGTACCCCCTCAGGTTACCCATTCAAATCAGTCTAGCGCTCCACTACTTTACCTCCGTAGTTAAGAAATGACAAAATCTGACTGGGGTGTTCACATTTTCCCACGCTCTCTGACAAAAACACACAGCGGCCTTAGATCTACTGTAAGGGGAATAAGAGAAATAAAAAAGAAAATATAATGAAGAATGTATTTCTTTCAGCTTTACTAAACTTACAGAAATGGTGAAGAGTGTCTGCAATGTGTTAAACAGAAATAGTTTATGTCAGTGTGTGGCTTCTGGCTGTTTAGCTTTGATATTTTGACAATAATTCTCTTCTTGAGTTCGTGTATGGTAAAAAAATAATTATTTACGTTATTAGATTAAATCTAAGAACCCCATGTTCTAAGCAATAAAGGAAATGAGTCTGAGTTACATACTGGAGGGGTTTGGGATGTGAGGAGCCCCTTGGTGTTGGTATGAGCAGGTGTTTACCATTTAGGTTAGAAACACTCTTTGAAATCAATTGATCTCATTGACTATGCCTCCATAACTGATGTGTGTAATGAAAAGGTAAAATATTCTCTATTGTATTTATTTTTTAGGCAACAGACAATTGGCTTGAGAAGGCATCAAATGAGAGCCCATATGCCCAAACACTTGCCAATAAATTGACTGCATTGAAAGAAATGGATCTACAGAAACTGGGTGTTCCAGCCTTCCCAGATGATTTATTTTTGAATAGGTAACCAATGACCCCGGAGCTGCTTACCTAAGTAAATGGAGCTATTCTAATACATAAAGAGGGACTTCATGCAAATGTCCCCCTAGTCCATGCAGATATTTATTTTTATTTATTTGTTTATTACAGGTATTTATAGAGCACTGACAATTTACCCAGCGCTTTACATTGTTGCACATTCACATTAGTCCCTGCCCTCAAAGAGCTTACAATCTAAGGTCCCCATCTTACATACAGGGCCAATTTAGACAGGAGCCAATTAACCTACCAGCATGTCTTTGGCGTATTCACTGTTTTGCGCTATTTTTAAAATGTGCTACATGTAATTGCCAGAGATCTTTCTTTTATTAATTTCATCCGGTGCACACCTGCTGAAATTTCAGCAGGAAATGCTTGCATCATTTGGTGGTATGAGCAATAATGCAGAGAGCAAGGGCTGACTGATGCAAAATCATGTCTGCTGTCTGATATGTTCAAAAAAGAATATACAGCAGCCAATTGTGTGAAAATGTGCTTTTGGGGTGTGACCGTACCTTTGAGGAGGATGGGCCTGACTGTAGAGGAATCTGCTCTCTGTTTATGCACTGCTAGATATTTCCCATTTGAAAACACAGATAGCTTAGAGTTAAGGACCACACTTATTAGAGGTGCCTTAATGTGGCAGTGTGGTCTCCACTTGTATTTGCAATTGTATGCAGTTGTAACCTCTGTTTTTAACTTGAACAGTTAAAGAGATCTGTTTTTTGGGCTGGTTTGAAAGTATGCTGGGGACCCCTTTTATACTGGTGCCTGATGTCTTAGCAGCTCTGACAGTGTTTTGTTTTGTGCACTAGTGTTGTATCTGGGTGGGGGGGGTGCATTTAGGTATAGTTCAAGCATGTTTTATGAGCTAGGTTTGAGACTTTTTAGAAAGTTAGTTTCAGTATCAGAAAATAAAGTCTCAGTCTTCAGTATACATCAGCCTAATAGCATGGAGGCATTGATTAAACCCAAGACTGACTGCATGGAAATAATATATCCCACATCTTGGTTCCATGTGAGAACATATCTTGATTTTCCTTGCAAAAGCCTTGATTAGCCTTTTATTTCTTTTTTTTGCAGTGATGGAAGAATCAGTTATCGTTTTAACAAGGACAGTATTACCATCAATATCCCATTGCCCTATGGTGGAAAGATATCTCATCAAGTGGTACCATGGGCAGTGAGGTCCCCACCCCTGGAGCTGCAGTCAGTGGGGATAAGAGTTCCATCTCAAGAGTTTAGGGTTCCAGCTTTCAATATCCCAGAGTATTACCAACTTAGAGTTCCCCTAATTGGCCTTCTGGATGTCTCATCCAACCTTAAGAGCAACTACTACAACTGGTCAGCATCCTATTCTGGGGGCAACGCTACAAGTGACATCTACAGGTTCACTTCTAGGTACCAAGTGAAAGCAGACACCATTTTTGACGTTTTGTCATACTCAGTTGATGGTAAGTGCTTTTCCAGAGGAACTTCTAGCATTTTTGTCTGGATATTTGTGTATTCTGCTATCAATATTTGTTTCCATATAACTATGTCCTGGAACAAAACCCAATATGAACATATAAAAAAGAACGTTAAAAATATAACCTTAGATTAAAGAAGTGATGGAGTTCCATAACTCTAACTTGAGAACTCCAGCACTTTCCTGATTAGGCCCTTCGGGATTGTTCAGGACTGCTATGCAAAAGAGAAGTAGGATTTCTTGCAACCAGCAGTGTGGATAGTTTGATAGTGTATATACCCGAGGGCCGCCACAGTTTGGAGACTGTCATAACAGGGTTTGGGCGCTGCCCAGTGTCAGGCTCAAGAGAGTCTTGTATATCTTGCACTCAGCAAAGAATACATGTGGGAACATGAACATAGATACTTAAAGGAGAACTATGAGGTGAGTGATTTCCACTCATCCTCATAGTTACAGCCAACCTGTGACAAAGAAGCTGTCACAGGTCGGCTCTATTGATCGGGAAGTGAGCAGAAACATGCTGCCGATCCGCTCACTTCCCGATCATCTCCCTGCAGTGAGTGGTGACTGTCACGATCCCCACAGAGATTCCCCCCTCCCCACTCCGATCCCCCATCGCTGAGTGAAGGAATGAACAGGGGAGGGGATGGGCACAGCTGCCTCTCCCTCTAGCAAGGCAGAGCCAGCTGTCACTCACACAGCTGGGTGGATCACAACAGTATTGTTGGGATCCGTCCCGGCTGCGCCGCCCTCAGTATATAGGGGGCAATAGCTATTGCTCTCAGTATATAGCGGGAAATAGCCCGCTATATACTGAGCTTTGGGTCACGGGAGGAGGTTAGTATATGTCCTCCCGTGACACTAAAGAGAACTATGGGGAAAACACTTACCCCATAGTTCTCTTTTAAGGTCAAATAGTTATGTATCATTTGTATATTATCATTTATGTAAGTGACACACTTCTCCTGCTGTCCTATACCAATGCATGGTAGACGGAAGACTGTCTATTCAATGATGATAGATTTCATTGTATACCACTGAGTTATAGTTATGGCAGCTCCATGATAGCAAATTTCACTAGCAAGTGGAAGTGCAAATGAAATCAAAAACCACAGGTTCTGGTATTTCTAAAATAAATCGTCGAGCTAGGTCTCCTCTCATAGTACCGGTGTAGGGAGGGTCATAAATAGCCAAATAATTATTTTCATTTGGAAACCTCATATTAAGGTTTTCCTATATGCCTGAACAACTATAGCTACCATTAGTTGGTGATCCATCAAGTAGAAGGACATGAAGTTACACAGCACAGATATAGGAAGCAGTTTCACCAACATCACATAAAAGGGACTCTCTGCCATTTGGCATAGGATACAGATGTGTACTTCCTGACTTGCAGTGTTTCAATGGCGTTATCTGTTCACTAACCGATTTCACTTCTTACTCAGAGCTGAACTTTTATCAAATACAATTACACGCTAAATGCTGAATAAGGCTCTAAAGTACCAGTAGTATAAATGTGCACAAAATTATTTTGTTATTTGGAAGGAAAAATATATGCATACATTTATTTTATCTGCTTTTTTTTCAGGCTCTGGAGTGGCAACATATGATCCAATGAAAACATTAAGCCTGTCCTATGAGGGATCTTTAAGTCATACCCTGCTTGAATCAAGCATGAGATTCAGCGAGCAGTACAACTTCAAGAGTAACCAGATCTATAAAGGATCGTATACATATCAGGCCAGAAGTGTCCTGGGATTAGATTCTTCTGGAGCTCTTTCAGCCAAGTCATCAGTAGCAAATAACATACTGACCACAGAGATGGACGCAAATGAGCGTTTTGCTGTAGCATCATTGTTTGCCAACAGTGACTTAAAGCTTGTCACCACACTCAACACTGACAATTTCCAGGCTAAAGCTGATTCCAACTTCCAATTTGAGTCCTCTTTATTGAAAGTCACCAACAAGATATCTGGAATGTTCTTTAAAGAAGCAGTGACAATGACTTCAACCACTGAACTGCTTGATGGAGCTCTTGTTAACATCATGTCCTTAGATTACAGGAACAAACAGCTAACTCTGAAGTCTGATACCAATGGAAATTACTACAATCTGGTTGGGCTGAACAAGCTTGAGCTCACTATTTCAAAACAGATAGCTGCTGTGCGCTCTGAATATCAAGCAAACTACAAGCGTAAGAGGTTCTACACTCTTCTAACTGGCTCTCTCAATTCTCTTGGTCTAGAACTAAATGCTGACATGACCCTAAATAATCAACAAAGCAGAGCTGCTCACAAAGCTACTTTGAAGATTTGCCAAGATGGTCTGTCTACCAGTGCAACAACCAGTGTCAATTTTAACCCCTTAATGTTGGAGAATGAGTTCAATGCTGGTATTGGATCTTCGGGAGCAGTGATGAAAATGATGGCAAATGGACGATACAGAGAACATAGCGCCAAGATTTCTGTTGATGGAAAAGTTGCTATGATGGAACTATCTTTGGGTAGTGTCTATCAAGCTACAATTCTTGGTTTAGACAGCCAGAATCTGCTTAACTTCAGGATTAGCCGAGAAGGACTTAAATTCTCAAACAACCTAATGGGTTCATATGATCAGGTGAAACTGGAAAACAGTAATGATCTAAGCATTGTTGGGTCCACATTACAGTTTACCTCTAAGTTTGAAAATTCCTTAAGCGCTGACAAGTTCCACAAGCACAGATTTGACATCCAGATGCAGCCCTACACTATGACATCTATGATCAATAACGAACTTCAATATGGTGCCTTAGAATTGAACAACAGAGGCCAGCTTCAGCTTGAAGTATTCAAGTTGAATATCAATGGCAATGTCAGAGGAGCATTTAATAAAGATGAAATAAAGCATTCCTATGGATTCTCAGTCGGTAACCTGGCAGCAAACCTGAACACAGATACTGTTGCAAATATACAAGGAACAGCTCACACGCACAGATTTACTCTTGATATTGCTGGGCTTTCAGCCTCACTTAGCAGCAGCACAAACTGTGAAGCAAAATCTATGCGCTTCAGTAACAGGATCCGTTCTGTTGTAGAGCCTTTTACCATTACCATCGACTCTCAGACTAATGGAGATGGGAGACTGATGATCTTTGGAGAACAATCAGGACAGCTTTACAGTAAATTCATCCTAAAAGCTGAGCCTCTTTCTTTTAACTTAGTCCATGATTACAGAGGATCCACCAGCAACTCAGTAGGTACAGGCAACACACACCAGACTCTTCTAGACTACAAGATCAATGTGTTGTTCACCCCAGCAGAGCAGTTAAGTTCTCTGAAACTGAAGAGCAGCCTGGACCAAAACACATACAATCAAGACTTGAATGCATACAACAATGCTGATGGCATTGGAGTTGAGATTAACAGTCAGGCCTTAGCAGACCTCTCCATCCTGGACAGAGAGATCCGTCTACCATTTGCCAGGTTCAATCCAATTGATGCATTAAACTTAAGAGACACTGTAAACAGTCCTCAAGAGTTCAGCATTTCTGGGTACATAAAGTATGACAAGAATAAGGACATGCATGTCATCAGTTTGCCTTTTATCGAGAACATGTCCTTGTATTTTGAGAGGATAAGAACTGTATTGATTAATGCTCTAGAAGCTCTGCAAAATTCATTGAAGGAAGTGAATATTGACCAATATGTACAGAGATACAGAAGGGCATTGGACCCCGCTATGCAGAATGTAATAGACTATGTGGAAAACTTAAATGTAGAAGAAAAAGTTAGATTAGCAAAGGATAAAATATTCACATTGACCCAAGAATATAAAGTCACTGCAGCAGAACTACAAGTTGCAGTTGAGGAGTACTTTGCAGCACTTCAGTACCGCCTACAGTTCTATATGAATGAAATTGACAGATACATCAGAGAGAATTATGACTTTGAGCAGCTTAAGAGATCTCTTGAGATGTGTATACAGAGATGTGTTGACAAACTGAAGGCTTTAGATTCTGAATACAGAATCCGGGAGAAGATCTTTGAAATGGTTCAGAACATACGTGTGCAGCTGGAAGCATTCAACATCAATGATTTAGGACAAAGTGTGGCTGCATGGATTCAGAATGTAGATGACCTATATCAAATTAGACCTAGGTTGCAAAGACTCTTACAACAAATCCAAGTGTATGTTCAGAGAGTTGATTTTGACCAAATGGCACAAAATGTAAAAGAAGCACTGCGAAGCATTGACATATCCCCATATGTAGATCAAATAAGAAACTCATTGCCACTTGAGAAGCTCAGAGTCATTATAGAACACATCACAAATCTTATAACCACACAGTTGGAGGAATTTGAAATCAGTGAGAAAATAAATGCTGTTGTTGACAAATTCCAAGACTTTGTGGCCGATTATGAACTTGTCAAAAAAGTTGAAGTCCTTCTAGAAACGTTTGTTGAGTTCCTCAACCAGCAGAAAGTCAAAGAGACAGTGAAAAAGCTAAGAGATATGCTCAATAACATTGATATCAGGCTATATTACAAAAAGGCTCTCACTTTTGTTGATTCCACAGTCAAGCAAGTGAGAGACTATGACTTTAAGAAGCTCATTGAGGACATCAATTACTACCTTGATATTGTAATTAAGAACATGCGGTCTTTCGATTATGACAAGTTTGTGGATGATGTCAACATGTGGATCAAAGAGAAAACAGAAAAGCTGAATGATAAAATGAAAGCCCTGGAACTGCCTCAGAAGGCTGAAGCCTTAAGACAGTATTTGAATAATGTAAGAGCAGTGGTAACTGAATATCTTCAGGAAGTAAGAGACACCAGACTTGCTGCTATCATGCAGTGGTATGAAGATATCATGACCTCCACGGTACTAAATGAGTGGAAGACCAGAACAATTGAACATCTTGAAGATGCCAGAGACAGAATCTATTCAATGAACATTCAAGAAGAATGTAAGAAATATCTACAACAGCTGAGCCAGGCCTACAGGCGCCTCTTGATGTATGTAACAGAGCAGTGGAACCTTGCATCTGTCAAGATTGCCAGATTTGCAGATGAGAACAATATTAAAGAATGGTCTGACAAAGTGAACAGTTTTGTTGAGGTAGGATTTACTGCACCAGAAATGAACATAGGATTTATCCGTATTCCTGCATTTGAAGTTAGCCTCCGGGCCCTTAGAGAAGCAACATTTAGAACGCCATTCCTTACTGTGCCATTTACCGATCTGGAAATCCAATCAGTGGAGATCAATTTTAGAAAGCTAAAAGATTTGGAAATTTCAACAAGATATGTGACTCCAGAGTTCACTGTATTAAACACCTACAAAGTACCATCGTTTGTTATTGATCTGAATGAGATTAAACTGAAGATTGTACGATTAATTGATCAGATCATTTCAAGTGACTATAAGTGGCCATCTCCAGATGTTTTTTTAAGAGATCTAAAGATGAGTGACATGGGGTTTCCTGAATTTTCCATTCCAGAAATCTATATTCCTAATATGCAATTTCCTGAGTACAATATCCCCAAACTAAATATGCAAAACTTCAAATTCCCTGAAATACAGATCCCCGAATTCCAGCTTCCAAAGATTCCACACACTGTATCTCTTCCAACTTTTGGCAAGCTTGCTGGCTCATTCAAAGTGAACACACCGTTTTTCAACATGGACACTTTAGCTGAGGTCAAGAATGCTACTGTATCTGAGAAGTCACCTGAACTCATTGCATCACTCACAGCAGAAGCCAAATCTATGATTGAAGCTTTGGCATTTACATTTGGTGCTGATGCTCGAATTTCTGCTCCCTTGCTGGAACAGTTGATCTTCAAAGAAACTGTGCTGTTTTCTCACCGCAATGTCAAATTGGATCACTTTAGTGAGATCATATTCATGTCAAGTCACATTCAGACACAGATCCAAACCAATGCTAATGTAAGAACTGAGAAGAATTCAGCTGAGTTGCAGAGTTCAATTATCATGAAAATACAAAGCAGAATCACAGCAGATGTTACAACCAAATATTCTCATAGTCTCAATATTCCACAACTGGACTTCACAAGCCAGCTTGCTCTTCAAAACGATATTGACACAACTGTGGACATTGGACGCATCAACCTTATATCTTCTGGTAAAGGAAATTGGAAATGGGCTTGCCCTTATTTCTCAGATGAAGGTACCCATCAAGCAGACTTCAAGTTCAATCTGAAAGGTGGCAACATTGAGATTTTGGGAACCAACAAGGTTAATGACAAATATCTAAAATTAGATCAAAACCTCAAGTATGACTCAGTGCTCTTAAATTATGTGGCACTTGAAATCATGTCAAAGGCAGATGCGCCTACCATTGGAAACAGCATTGTGACTGTTAAAGGAAGGGCACAGGTTAATGAGATGAAAATAGAACTAGAGGCAAATCATAACTCAGAGCTATCAGGCCGAGCAACTGGTACAATAAATAACAACTTTGCCTTTTTAGTAAAAGCATTTGAAACAAAACTGTCTACTGCTAACAACGGGAATCTTAAAGTCAGTTTCCCCCTAAAGCTCACTGGCAAGATTGACTTCATGAACAACTATGACTTTACATTGAACCCATCTGTTCAGCAAGTGTCATGGCAGGCCAATGGAAGGTTCAACCAGTACAAGATTGCTCACACTATTTTAGTAGGAAATAATGAAGAAAGTATTCAAGCTACTTTGGAAATGAATGGGGAAGCTGTTCTTGACTTTTTGACCATTCCAGTCTCCATTCCAGAAATTTCCATCCCATACACCTCACTTAAAACTCCACCAGTACAGGAATTCTCTTTGTGGGAAAGAACTGGACTGAAGAATTTGTTGACATCAACCAGGCAGAACATTGATCTGAATATAAAGCTTCAATACCAAAAGAACAAGGAAATGCATGCAATTCATGTGCCCCTAGACACACTATTTGATTCCATAAACACAAACATGAAGACCCTGGGCAAAACATTTGAAAGTGGGCGTGACAATACTTTGAGTTTCTTGATGGATTCCTACAGCCAAGCTAAGGCAAAATTTGACAAGTATAGAGTAGACAATCTGGTGAGCAAAATTCCAAGAACCTTTAGGATTCCAGGCTACACCATCCCACTAGTCAACATTGAAGTATCCTCTTTCTCTGCTGAGCTTCCAGCTTTTGGATATGTAGTTCCTAAAGAAATAAGCACCCCAAGCTTTATTGTTCCAGGGATTGGATTCTCTATGCCAACATACAAATTAGTCCTACCCTCACTCGAACTGCCCGTTCTTCATGTTCCAAATTCTATTCGTAGACTGTCCCTTCCTAACATAAAGTTACCAACTGGACAGAACAGTATTTTAATTCCAGCTATGGGTAACCTTACTTATGATTTCTTCTTCAAATCCAATGTGATTTCACTCACCACAAGTGCTGGAATATATAATCAGTCCGACATCTCTGCCCGGGTAAGCATTGCCTCTACCTCTGTTATTGACAGTCTGCAATTCAATATAGATGCTACTACTGGACTTACAAGGAAGAGAGGTCTAAAACTGGCAACTGCACTAGCTCTGAAATCTGTTTTTGCTGAGGGAAAACATGAAAGTTCCATATCATTTGGAAAGAGAAATGTGGAAGCATCAGTCATCACAAATGCAAAAATGGATACAAGTCTGATAAAGAGCACCTTCAAACAGGAACTTAACGGCAACACAAAGACAAAGCCAACTGTTGCATCTAAAATCCTAATCACATATGACCTTAATGATGCATTATTTGGAAACACAGCTAAAGGAAAGCTTGATCACTCTCTAAATCTTGAAGGTCTTACATCTTACTTTTCGTTGGAAACACAGACAAGTGGAGATATAAGTGGAACTCTTTTGTCTGAACAGATGTTTAATGGAATGTTCACCAGTGATGCAAACACCTACCTAAATGCCAATGGTCTCAGATCATCTGTAAGACTTGTGTCTAGAGCTAGAGCCGACAGTATTGGAAACATGGACTTAACAGAAAGTCTGGCTGTTGAAGCCTCTACCCGCCGTGTATTTGCTCTTTGGGAACATAAAGGAGAAAACTATTTCAGGTTCACCCCACTTTTTACATCAAAGGGACAGCAAAGCAGCAAAGCAACACTAGAGTTGGCTCTTTGGAGTTTGCTGGCAGACCTTCAAGTCCAGATTGACCAACCCAACTCATTTATTGAAGCTGCATCATTAAACCAAGGCATTTCACTAACACTTAATAACGAGAAACAAGAATTTAGCGTGAAAGGACATGGCATTCTAGAGTCCCTTATCGCTGCTCATGACCTGAAACTATCAAATGACCAGACAGATGCAAGAGTGGAGGTTGGTGGATCCCTGCAGGGTCATGTGGATTTCCTAAAATCAGTCATTCTTCCAGTGTATGATAGAAGTTTGTGGGATGTCTTAAGACTTGATATTACAACAAGCCCTGACAAGAAACAGTACTTGAATGCTTCTACATCACTAATTTACACAAAAAGCCGTGATGGATCTTTCTATCCTTTTTCATCTGAGAGGCTAGGTGATGACTATACAATGACCTTCCCAGGATTTAATCTACCAAAAGATGCCCATCTGCCGTCATCACTTCCAGAAGTCCAGTTCCCTGCAGTCCCTATCAATGTGCGATACACTGCAGGAGAAGATTCTAGAGTATCCCTTGTTGAGCTTTCTGTACCACAATATGAGGTTACTCTGCCTAAATATACTCTTCCCAAAACTTTCTACAACTTAGATTTCAACAAATTGTTAAATAAGATAGCAGACATTGACCTACCAACTATTGAAATCCCAGAGCAGAGAGTTGTGATCCCACCAGTACGTCTGGTAATGCCTGCCGGAATTTACATCCCAGCATTTGGGGCCCTGTCCGGATCTGTTCAGCTTACAACCCCAGTATACAATCTTACATGGACAAACAAATTGGCAAACAACCCAGAAAGTCTTGTTGGTTCCATCGATGCCACCAGCAGTTCAACTCTACGATTCCTGGAGTTCGACCTAGATGGTGAGTTTCTTTCTTCCTCAGAATACCATTATCAAATAATTATATGAAGTAAAAGAACATTAGTACGCAGAGTAAAATGCACTCATGTATTTTCCATAAAACAGATAAAGGAAAATGACACAATGCTGTTACATAATGCTAATGAAGGTCAATTAACAGACCATGGGACAGTTGGTATTGTAACAATGAACTGTGAACTAAATAATTACATTCAGTTATTAATTGCCTCCTCTTCTTTGCTTACAGCTTCATTGGCTAGTTCTTTAGATGGCAGATCTCGAAATATTGTTGGAGAGGGAAATCTTGCACATGTGGACCTGAGTGCTGTTTGGAAGGAACAAGCCTCTTTCATTGGATTAAGGTAACCAAAACCTCTTCATTTTTTCATAGATTGGTATACATTGTCTTATCCCAGAGCTGATTAGAAAAATGGGACATTGGGTTGACCAGTCTAGCTGATATCGATATCTCTTGCTGGACAGTTTAAACTTAAACTGAAATATATTATCCACCGGCAAGTTCTGGGTCTTTCAGAGAGCTCCTCTAATTTGGACATGTCTGAAATTGCTCTGGGGCAGCTTTTCGAAATCTAGAAGGAATTTATATCTTCACTCAACATAAATGACCCTGTAAAACTTATATACCACTTGAACTATCACATTTATAGAGTCTATGTTCTTTTTATCATATATTCAATAGTGCAGAGTTTTCTGTAATTATATTTATTTGATTAATTATTTATTTATTTTATTTAGGATGCAAGGCCACAATCTTCAAGTTGACATTACGAGCCCGACATTCACAAATGTACAAATAAAATGCCAGCATGATGAGAATGGCATTTCCTCATCCGTTTATTCTCCATCTTGTGGAACTCTGGGACTTCAACTGGAAAAGGACTCAAAGATGATCAGAATTAAACTCTACAGCCGTTCTTTGGTAAGTAACCTTGCTGCTAGTCCTTTATATTAACCACTTGCTGACCGGGGTTGTAAACCCCCTTCCTGTCCAGGCCATTTTTCAGTATTCAGTGCTGCATTATTTTCACTGACATTTATTCCGTCATGCAACGCTGTACTGAAAATAATTGTATAGCATTGTTTGGGGACAAATAGAGCTTTCTTTTGGTGGTATTTAATCGCCACTTACTATATAATAAAAAAAAGTCCTGAAAACTTTGAAAAAAAACTGTTTTGCCTATGTTATAATAAAAACATTTATCAGTACCCAATTTTTTGGTAACACATAAAAGACGGATCATGTCTGATAAACGAGCTTTAAAATTGCGTGTGCCCCCAAAATCTCATCTTTACACTTCACTTTATTAGCTATCACATAGGGAGCTAACAAGCCCCCTATGTGATAGCCAATATACAATGACATGTCCTTTTTATGGAGACATCAGGGGTCACCTTGGGATCCCTAAAGAAGGTGATGAAGCAGAGATTTGCTTCAACAGCTTCTTTTCTGGCTATAGCAGTCACAGAAATGGCAGCTAAAGGCAGAAGTCATGTAATATAGATTGCTTCCGCCTTTAGAGAGAGAGGAGGAGAGATCAGCATAGGGAGAATGCTGATGTCTCCTCCTTTTACAGTGTACACAGCTGTTGTGAAGGT